>NC_056729.1:1894176007-1894186007 GCF_019279795.1 Protopterus annectens
AGCAATATGGAATCATCAGTACCTTACCTGTGCAACCATCCTTCACCAACGATAGAGTAATCCCCCTTGGTGGACACCACCAAGACACAAAGCACATAATAGGTTGCTATAGTAGCTGTACAGGGACACATAGGTGCAGACCACAACTTGGAAGTGGGTCTATATCAGGTAATTGAAGACACAAGTCTTTGAATATGTAATCATCGAACCCTAAACATCGAACGACAAAAACCACGAATGGCCAAAACCGCAAATTTTTTCCTAGGGAAAAACTAGCTGGCCGTTCCTGGAGTTTGCCCTTTACCCCAACGTTGAGCAATCTCAGAGTTGGTATATTTAGTTAGGGGGTGTGGGGGGCACAGCCCCCAGATTGGGGGGTGTGGGGGTGATGCCCTCCACTTAAATTACATTTGAAGTGTTTGTGTTGTTTGTATGGCCATGCAAATTTTTTCCCTAGGAAAACATTTGCGGTTTTGGCTGTTCGCTGTCGTGACATTTCGGTGTTTAGGGTTCGATAAATTAATATTCGAAGACTTGTGTCTTCAATTACTTGATATAGACCCCTTGGAAGCAAGTGCATCTCTATCTGAGCAAGCATGTAGGTTCACAGTTGACCTCCTGTAAGGCTGACTATGACTAGAAATCAGACATATCCAAACCACCAAGGCCAATTGCAACCATGTCTACACATATGTACCCAGTCTCAGAGCCAGTAACACAAGTCAACCTGTACTGGGGGTACAGCACACCTCATAGACACATGCCAGGGATACAGGCAACCTGCATCAGACAGGATAGGCGGGAACAGTGCACCCTGTCCACAACAGTAGTACAGGGGGATATGCACATCACCCACACTCCTGCTCACATCAATAATGAGCATGGACATAATGCCGACTGATGGGCATGAGAACATCACAGTTTGCCTTCTACATGAACACAGGCATGTGCCCACAGTCCCATCACACGCTACAGTCCATCACACGCATGCCACCATCCTCATACCATTGACATGGAAGAAGGCCGCTGTCATCCCTCTACAGAGAAATGAATGGTGTATAGTGGATTGTGCAATTAAGTGTCCAACATTGGAGGAACTGGACAGGTTAGGGCCAGGAGTGCAATGCAAGATATACAAGCTGTGATAGCTTACAGTGGTATGGTATAGCTGGATTATTTGCAAGTAATACCCACTGCTGATGTGCACGTGGGACAACTGTATGAGGTCCTCTGACCTTTTTTCTTGTTTAAGTCTTCCAGGTACAATGTCCCGGGAACATCTGCCCGCATACACACCCCTGGAAAATGATGCAATAATCCAGTACCTCATAGTCCATCATGCCATCATCTTTGGGGCAGGGCTCAGGATCTGCAGGGAGGACGGCCCTGTGGAACGAGCTCATCCACAGGGTAAACAATGTCGGCCTGCACAACCGGAATTATGAGCAGGTGCAGCATCACTGCACAGATCTGATCCGCCATGCCTGTCAGCATGCCGCTGCAGTTAGGAGGGACCAACTAGCCACAAGTGGGGTGGGGGTCATGCCATCCAGCCCCCACTGACACATGTAGAGGAGCTCTTCGCCAGCCTTGGGGCACCCACCCACCAGCCAAGCCAGCAAGCTGAAGACAGCATTGTAGAGGTGGATGCCACCCACACAATGGACGAGGGGTGTGCAGGTAAGTTCCCAGGGCACATTAGTAGACCACTGATGCTTATCCATTTTCATCTGTAAAGTATCTACACAAATCACTGAAGCTTCCACGATAAGCAGCAAATATATTTATTTAATAAAACAAGCGCTTTCACGGACTCGACAAGTCCGCTTCATCAGGTTACAAATTTCTTAAAAAATGACCACATTTTATATAGTAAGGCATATGCCCTAATCAACTGCCATTTTGGCGGCTAAAAATAATTAAGCATTTGCTAATCAATTAGTACCATTTAAGCTGAATTCCATATAAGGAAACAGCTTCCTACAAATGCATCTCTTTGCACCTTATGTTACATTAGATTCTAAAAGTGTGTATAAGATGTTTAATCAAACATATAACATTTCCCTTCATTGTTTCATAAATCATATCATTATAAACAATAACTCATTAAATATACAGAATATATTCTATCCAACTAAAACATATATGCGTTTAAATTTTCTGGTTATTAATTATAGCATTTGCATAACATAATATGCTTATCTTTCTTAAGCTTAACATATATGTATTGATATAGAATAAATTCATTTATTAAATAATATGTAATTATTTCATGAAATAAAATATGTTCAAACTCTAAATAATAAACTGTAAAGTATCTACATGCGTATGTCAGATAAGATAGTCTGTTGCTGCAGTGTAGTAGTGATAAGACGTGCATCATCTCTAGTACTGAGGGTTTGTACTGTCGATGTGCTGAAATGCTGCTCCCACCCTGTACCAATGCCACAGGTGTGGCTACTGACATTACATCTCTCACACAACTATTTAGGTCCCTCTGGTATACAACTGGGGCAGCAGGCTGTAGATGGTAAGTATGGAATTGTTTTGTTCAGGTTTGCCAGTATACTGGCCATGTTATAGACATTCTTTTGCCATGCACACATTTAACACACCTACCCATAATGCATGCTGTACATGTTCACTTATTGTTGCTGTTCACTGCTCAGCATCACAGTGGTCACCATAGTGGCATATCTGAAGGGTATGTAAGAGTCCTGCAGTATACCTAACAACCTGTCAGTGCAAGATGTGTGGACAGAGATCGACATAATGGTGGGACAAATGGCCTAGAGCATGGACATGTCTGAAACATTACCCTTATACAGTGGCTTCAACAGTGTATACACCAGTATTACAATGGAAACTGTTCCTGATCTAAACAACGGCAAATTAAAATACCACATTCCACACCTTTTACAACCTGTAATGTGATCTTAACATGAGCAATGAATGTGTAAAATGGAATCCTATGTTAGGACAACAAATATGGGGAACACATACCTTAGCAAACACTGGAAGTATATGTGTGCACACACTCCAAATAGCATATTGTGGAAGCAGCTTGTAAGGTACTGACAGCATTCACTCTTCTTGAGTACACACCTTCCATCAAGTACAGGGCCTGAATGTCACACCAAGTAATAGTCTGCTGTCCAAGAAGTATGTCCATGACATTTACCCACTCACCTGCAACAGAGGCAGCTGTGGCTTGCACGCATCTTACAAACCATGAAATGGATCCCATATCTGAAAGGTAGCACTCAGGAGTGGGAAAAGTAGCCTTACCTCAACATTGGATATACCATGCCCATCCAAAACAGATGACAACACATGTTGCAAACTGGTCACAGAGGCTGCCCAGAAACATGCAGCAACACTGAGGGACTTGCAGGAATGTCTAGTAAGTACTACCTGTGCAGTACCTGTGTTGACAATTGCCTGGAATCTGCATGCGTGTAGCCTATGGGTTAGGGTAATCAGGTGGAAGAGTTTTTCTACAGAAAACATCATCAAGGACTCTCTACATGTAGCATATGCATAACATCAAGTCCCCTAAAGGCAATGTGTAATAGTGTCATGAGACCAAGGCTGAAACCTAATAACAGTATTCATAAAGATACATGTGGTGCACAAGCAACACCTCACTCCACTTCAGGGCCCCCATCCTCATTTTTACCTTGCTGGTGCCAGTGTACATCTTTAGGTTTGCTGTCCATTAGCAGTAACTAGGCTGGTAGATATGGCGATTTGAATTTGGAACACTGCAAAATAACGCTCATGTGTGGCCCATAGTTGTCAAGCATCTGCAATAAGGCTGAGGATGGGGAGAGGTGTTATCCTGAAACACAACAGTGAACTGAAGCATACATCCAAAGCTCGCTAAGAATGGCTGTATCTGAACAAAGTCAAGGTCTTGAATTGTGCCAGATATAACCTTGAATCCCCTCAGCAATAGTGAAGCCGCTGTGTGACCTCCAAGGGCTGTGCACATGAGCTGACCTTGCAATCCAGCATAGTTGGGGGACATTTGTAGGGTGGAGTGACCAAATAATGACAAGTGAAGATGGGCCATGCTAGTATACCCCTTCCAGGAATAGTGACTACTGTAGTTCACTTAACAGGTCCTGCAACAAACCATTGTGTTAAGGGTGTGCACACTTATGCAACCCACATATTGTACGCATCTCATTCTGCATCTGCACGACTAAGACATTTGTTTGATACTGCACTGGATTGCACAGGTCACGTGTCACATATCAGGTGTGTGTAATGTTAACATATGCAGTATGATGACCCCATTGCATATTATGGAAGAGGCTGGCATGTCAACAAGGGGGTGTACACTCTTCATATCCACATTAAGCTTTGAAGGTTGTCAGTGTAATCTGATTTTATTGCTCACACATGCACTGCTGATGATGAGATCTGCAAATCAGAGATCAGGCATTAACTATTGACATCAGTCCTCATATCATCCCAGATATGTGTCAGACAAACACATAGGGGCTGTGAGCAAAAGAGCAAGCATAACTGCCACAAATATACACATTCAGCAATGGTGTTCACTCGTGAGGTATGGTGCACAGTACATGCCAGTGTGCTGTACAGGTGCACAGCAATACTGTGTACATGGGTGCAGTGTGTTCCAGGTGAAGGGGCATCACCTGCTAACACAACTCATGCATTACAGAGATGTATAATGTTGATAACAAAGATTGAGTATGGCTGCAGTGCATGCTGTTGAGTGCCATATGTGATGCATGTTGACTGTTGGGTAATGAGTGGTCTGAGTAATATCTTTGTGCCACCTCACATGCGTGTGTGTGTGTGTGTGTGTGTGTGTGTGTGTGTGTGTGTGTGTGTGTGTGTGTGTGTCTGTGTGTAGAGGTAATCCATAATGTACATGTCTTAAATTACATTTTTTGTTTGCCGCTCACTGGTGGTGAGATGGGTCAGGGTCCCTCCTGCAGGCAAACTGATGTTAGTGTCCATACAGACTCTGACAATGATGATAGGCATGTTGAGGCACAGGCAGGGTTGTCAGGGGCTGAAGCTGTCAAATTGGTTGACATCTAACTTTTATCCCTGCACACAGTCACAATGCCCATACATACCCCATCAACAGTGGTCATAGATGAGGGACAGTTGGAAGGTGGTGGCATGGGACAGGACAGTGTGGTGATTATGGCAAGTGTGTCTGTACACAGCAACCATAGTCAGATGACCGACAAGGTAACACATAGGCAAATGCATAGGGGTGCTCATAAGAGGGCTGCTGGCAATCATGCCCCTGGCAGAAGTGCCACAGCAGGAATCACCAGATGCATACTTTGGGCCATCTTGGAGGCACAGGCATGTATGGAACATTACACCAGAGAGAGTCTGAGGCTACATTCTGCAGTAGTTGACAACATCATTGATCTTGCAGGTGCCCACTGCTATTTTGCAGAGGTCCTGGATAGATGGTTGGCTGAGATGGTGGGAATCCTCAACCTTATGGTGTATGTGGTACAGCATGTGGTGGGAGTAGGGTGGCAGCCACGTGGACGTAGGTCAGCAACACCAACAGGTGGAGGACTACGTGGATGTGCAACAACTCACAGCTGCTCCCGTAGTGGCAGTACCAGCACCATGACTGCAGGGGGGGGTGCTATCTACACCACAACACAGCAGGCCATGTGCACATGATACTGGTCGATCCCAACAGGGATGCAGATCCAGTGGACAATTGTCTTCATCTGGGGAGAGTACCATATCTGGGCTTCTGCCTGGTAGTGTCTATGAAAACCCTGGCAGGCACAGTTCCCATGTCCGTGGCTAGAGACAGTGAACTGTACACCCTGCCATGTATTGTTTGCAGCTTTCCAACAAACCCCTGTATAGGGCAGCCTCATGGCAGACATGTGTGCATACATACACACACACTTCACCAATCCAACTAGGGCACCTCCGTAGCTACACACACCACATATACACAGACCATTTAATAAAGAACCCCCTAACCCACACACATGATGTCAGTCAAATGGCTCAGCCTAAGCCTCTTGCAAACCTGCAACACACCCTCTGCATATGATGATACCTGTGCCACATCCCTGTGATCTATACCATCTATGCAGGGACATGCTGATATGGTTTGATGCACAGGGTAAATGTCTTAAGGTTTAGCAACGTAATGCTGTTTAATGTGTTTTCAGCTGGAATGATTAATGCTTACACATCAGGGTGTGTAGCTGTCCAACCATGATACATTATAGCTGTTATTAACACTGACTGATTGTGGTCTCCATAATGTATTCCATTTGTGTTGTAGGTGTCTATGTGTCAGCAGGATGTCGGTCTGCTGTCCTGGCCTACAAGGGGTGTAGCACTATAGTAACGCATTGACTGTGTCATATCCTGGGTAAAGCTGAACACAGGAAACAGTTCTGTATAACCGTTACTGCATGTGCCACATGGCTGATAGGTCTGAGGGGTATGTACTGGTGATTGCATGGCGGCTGATGTCAGCAGCTCTTCTACAGTCAACAATTGTAAGTGTACTGGGTGGCACACACCAAATGTCCGTGAATAACACACACACACACATACAGAGGCTTTGGTTTTCACGCAATGCACAGAGAATACTGTTCACATGAATGTACTTCATTTTGCAGTGAACACATTTTGGCCTATATAATTCCACCCAGACCAATTTGCCAAAACATTGCATCATGAAATAATCAGTTTTCCAGTTTAATGTCACTGATGATGGTACTGGCAGGGTATATATTCTCTTCCCCAATGTAGTGCAATCCTGAAGTTGGTAAATATAGTTGTGCTGGTGTGGGTGGTACATCCCCCCCACTTTGAAGGGTGTGGGGTGGCATTGAACCATAGATTAACCACTATTTAACCTATTAGCACAAACCGTACAGTATAACAGCACACTAAGTGGGGGGGGTACCCACAACAATAGCCCCAATGTGGGTGGCTGTGGCCACAACAACCACACCCATGTATATATACCAACTCCAGTATTGCTGTACAGTTGTACAGTGGGGAAGAGGGTATTTAAACATCCACTACTAGTTTTGATTGAATGTATTTCCACAAGATGATTGCTTTGAAATGTTACCTTTAGCTAGATAGTTCTCAGACAAATGATCTCCTGGGACATATATTTTCTGCAAACTGAAGTAGATCCTTTCACATACACACACACTTACTTGGCAAAACTGAGAGTAGAACTCCTACCTAGGTACTTATTGCTACTAATGTGTTTGGCTTTAACTGCACACACCACAGAGCATTTAGAATGAGGTGTGTCCCAAGTTTTCTGTTAAGTAAAGAACATCACCAGGCCTTGTACAGTACGGTAATTGGGGATGTACTGGGTATTAACGAACAATACTGTGGTGGTGGTGCTGCGGTAGCGTTATCGCCTCACAGTAAAACGTTGTCCTGTTCAATTCTCAGCTAAAGTGTCTTCTGTGTGAAGTCATCCATGAATGGGCGTACCTTCGTTGAAGGTTGTGCATCAGGGCTGGCAACTCGGCACGTAAAAATCTACTGCCAATCATTAGCGGACCGGAGTTCCGCTGTGGCGACCCCTAACCGGTAAAAGCTGAAAGAGACAACAACAACATATTATGGCATACTGTCATATACACATTGACAAACATATACAGTCATAGACACATTTGACAGACCTGAGTTTAGCAGTGCTATCTTTGTTAGTGAGTCCATTCTGTTACAGACTTTTTGCACACAGCACATGCATCATTGGGCTGGATAGTGTAATCAGTTAGCTGTATGGTTGATGGTGACAGTAGTCCTTATACAGTGGACCTTACGACATGTACTGGGGGTACCATGGTGTAAAGACTGTATACCCAGCACCCACACCCCCAACATTGGATATTGTACTCACTGAAACCCATGATAATGCTCTGACATACCCACAATCACACATTGACAAGGACTGCAATGCAACCCCTTGTCTATCTAATCAGTGCTACTATAGGGATATGCATTTATTGCACATGTCACAGGGATAGTAGTGTGAGGGTTTGTCTTAGATTTCCTAATGTCAGCAACATCACTATCCCTTATAATGTATGGCAAGGTTTATTGTATTTGGGGAATGTGGCCTCAGAATGCTGTCTCCTACAAATATGCACACTCACACACATACACAAACTTGCCAGGGCTCTAAGTGTAACCCACGCCTATCTACCCATTTGTAGAACAGTGTTATGCTGGTACTGCAAGCTCCAGGTAGCCCATAGGGTGAAGAGTGTAACAAGGTACATTTAACATCAATTACAGCAGCAGATATTTCTAAGTATGTCAGTGGAGGGTGTAGTGGTGAGAAGGCCCTCAGATTATTGTCAACTACAAGTTTACAAACACACAGACACTTTTATTCTCAATAATGCACAATGACACATTTGTTAGTATTGAGGTCCGTAGGTGCAGGTATTGCTAGGTGTGTACCAAGCTAATGTCCATGCAGAGATGAGAAGAGTAGGGCATGTGGGTATACTGGTATCATGCCACCTGACATTTGTCAGTAGGCCATCATCAACTGATCCCCAGGGTGACAGTTAAATTTAACATCCGATCATCTTTTTTTTTTTTTTTTTGCAGAAGGCCAGTGAGGTGATCTAATTGACATGTATGCAACATATATTACATAACATGGCCAGTGTCTGGGTTAGAGACCTGTAACAAGCATGTTCTATTGACTGTGGTAGTCTGATTGAGGTATCCATGGCATGTGGTGCATAAAGGACGGGGTTTCCTAGCTGTGGTATTCATAACACAGCTGGGCAGACATGTCAGTGTCAGTCAATCAGAGATTGCCTGTAAGCAGCCAAGATGGATACCTGACATCTACACATCTTAGGTTCATAGGTTCATAGGTTCATACTAGGCTATCTGCCCTGGGGCAATTACAAGCCTAGCCCTATTTTGTTTGGCTTACGCCACCCCTTGATTTGAGTATACTGTGCCCTTTTTACGGTTTAGTTTACTGTGCCTCTGTCTAATAGTGACACGGAAGTAATCCCCGGAACAAACCTATGATCCCCCATCCACTCATCAAGATTCTTCTTGAAGAGATTCAATGAGGTGCTCTGCCTAACATGAATTGGAATTCTATTCCAGAGTGAAGGGAGCCTCTGGGTTATGAATCTGTCCCTCCAGCAAGTCCTATTTATTTTGGTGCTGAGGTTCAAGTCCCTCGAGTGTGTGGTTCTAAGGGATTTAGATTTACTGAGGTGGAGCATGTCCATTAATTCTGGATTGGACATAGCTTTATATGTCAGGCATAGATCACCTCGAAGTAGGCGGTATGCAACTGAGTAGAGCTGGAGTTTTTTTAACCGAGCAGCATATGGCATCTGTTTGAGTCCCTTGATCCTCTTGGTAAGGTACTTTTGGGGTCTTTCTAATTGCTGCAGGTGTCGGGTAAGGTACATCCCAAAAGGGGCATTGTATTCTATGATGGGCCTGATGAGGGATGAATAAAGGGGCACGATTACCTCTCTTGATCTAGATGTGAATCCTTTCATGATGAGGTGGGCCATGTAGAAGGTCTTTCTAACCACTTTGGCAATGTGGTTGTCAAAGGAGAGATTGCTATCAACTTGGGTCCCCAGATCCCTAATTACTTTCTCTGTACTTAATGGTTTACCACCTATGTGGTAATTTGTGGGCACATTGTTTTTGCCAAAGGGTATGACTATAGACTTTTTAGCATTTAGCTTTAGACCATGGCTCTGGCACCAGTTATCCATCTCTGTGAGACCTTTTTGAAGGATGTTTGTGTCAGCTGGAAAGTCGATTATGGCGCCCAGTTTGTAGTCATCTGCGAACTTGGTGAGCCATAGTCCTCCCACGTTGGCCTGTACCTCGGAAACGTATATACCGAACAAGAGCGGTCCCAGGACAGAACCTTGTGGGACACCACTTGTGACTGGTTTTGAGTCTGACATGGCTCCAGCAACTCTCA
>NC_056729.1:1894191007-1894426007 GCF_019279795.1 Protopterus annectens
GTTGCAAGAGGTATTTCCAGCTACCTTCTGTGATGCTGTTTGTCAGACACTCACATGAAGTCCTGCTCACAGTGAAGGAAAAGGGCCAACACTCACATGAAGTGCTTAGTTATAGGAGTGTGTTTTCATGCAATTGCTATAGGAATGATACCACAACTGTTCCTAATGCAATTAGCAAGTGGGGGACTCCAGTTTGTGCACAGGCCATCAGCTGATCATGAGCATTACCTACAAAAGTCAAACTGCTGCCTATGCAAAACAGATGTATTTTTCCACATCTATAAGAGAGAAGGGAGAGTGAGAGAGACAGAGAGAAAGTAAGAAAGGAAGGGAGAAAGAGCCAAGCGTGTTTGTGTATGATCCGTGGGTGGAGAGTGGTATCTGGGTATTATAACGGTTGTCTATATTGTTTACTAATCCATACTGTCACATAGTAATTGCACATGGAAGTACACATTTATGGCTGTGGATTGTCTATAACAACCTCTACAGTGTTTCAAAACGGTTGGCCTTGTAATGTGGACATTAGGACATATAGGTCCTCAGTACAATAATGTGGCAAAGCCCACACTGCAATGGATCTTGTCATTACACAATCACCCCAACACCCACACAAGATACTGATGACACCCACCCACACACACACACACACACACACACACACACACACACACACACACACACACACACACACACACACACACACACACACACACACACACACACACTTACCAGTACTGAGTTTTAAACCCCTACCTGGCTATGTATTGCTATTACAGTGTTACACAGTTACTGCATGAGCCATGGAACTTAAATGATAGAGAGCTATCCAAAGGTATCTTTGAAGGTGTGTGACATCAGCAGTAGTGCTGAAGGAGGGGTAAAAGGAGTGTAGTAAGAGTAAATGTCAATAACGTCAGGTGTCTACAAAGACACACACACACACACACACACACACACACACACACACACACACACACACACACACACACACACACACACACTCTCTTACACAAACACATGCATTTTCACAGTTGGCAGGACCAGGATAAGAACTCCTACCTAACTAGTCTGCTACATTACAGTATTACGCATTTATCTCAAGTGCCACAGAGCTTATAGAGGTAAAATGTGGCCAAAGGGTTATTTCAAGGTGTCTAACTTCAGCAGACCTGCTAAAGTAGGGCAATGGGAGGTGTAGTGAGTGTGAATGGCCTCAAAATCACTCATCTTCACACACACACACACACACACACACACACACACACACACACACACACACACATACACACACACACTCACATTTGCCAGTACTGAGATCCATAGATTCATAGTTTCACAGATACGTAGTAGGTGAATGGGTCTAAAGGCTCTACAAGGCTAGGCCAAGGGAATACCTTGGCATCAGGCCACATGACAATAGTCCCCAGTGTGGCTAATGGGTGTAGTCTCTGGAGTGGTCCCCAGGGGTAGGTTTTGTATTCACCATCCACTCATCTGGGTTACTATTGTGGGTGGCCAGTGATGTGTACTGCTTCCCATGTATGTTATCTATATTCCATAATATGGACAGTGTCTGGGTTGTGCACATGTCTTACATGCATGTTCTTTGATGTGTGGAAGTGTACTTCAGTTCTCTGGGGCATGTTGTCTGGACAGATTGTTATCTTCTGATGTAGCATTCCTGACCTCATTTGGTGAGACCTGGCTATGTAATTGAGGTTGTGCTTGCACCTTCATACACAGCATGATATGGGTATTCAGTGGCGTTAATGGCATCTGTCCATACAGTGCATGTGTATAAGGCATGGTATTCCCTTTGTGGTATACGTTTGCAGACAGTTGTAGGGAACATGGAAAAAGGCCCACTGTACACATTTATTTGACTACTGAGGGGATGGAACAGGGTGCCGTGTCCTTTTACTTGCTGGATAACACACACTCTCAGTCAGAAGATGTAACACATCAAAGTACTTTCTGGTGTCAGAGGCACTGTTGTGGTCAACAGGCATGTAGTCCACTGCACTCACACCATGATTACTATCTGTGAGGCAATATGCAGGGAACTACCAATATAGTGGTTGTTGCCTAGCCAAATGTGTTTGTGTATGTGACATGGGTGGAGATTGTTCTCTGAGTAATGGAAGGGTTGCCTATATTTTTCACCAAACCATACTGTCACATGTAGGCCTATGGATTGTCTACACCAACTTCTCCAGTGTTTGACATCTGTTGGCCTTGTAAGGTGGACATTGTGACATATAGTAGGTCCTCAACATAATAATTTAGCAAAACCTGCTGCACAATGGGTCCTGTTATTACAGAATCACAGCAACCGCCACACAGGATACTGATGACAGACACACACACACTTGCCAGTACTGAGATTCAAACCTCTACCTATCTATGTATTGTTATTATAGTGCACCGCATTTATCACATGGGCCATGGAGCTTATAGGATGGATGTTGTCCCAAGTACTTCTAAGGTGAGGAACATCACCAGCCCTTGTAAATACTGGCATTGGGTGATGTAGTGGGTGAGATATCCCAAAAATGACTTTACCCTACACATACATTCACATTTGCCAGGGGTGAGGTTCAAACCTCCATCGAACAATCATTATGGACCATTATGTTACACATTTACCACATGCACCACTGACTTTACATGGTTTAGGGTTGGCAACAAGTACTTCTAACGTGAATGATATCTGCAGGACTGCTAAAGTCAAGCACTGAGATGTTTACTGGGTGTAAATGGGACCAAAATCTTTGAGGTACAGACATACATATGTAAGCACACAAACACTTGCCATGGATGAGAGTTAAACTCATACCTATGTAGTCACTGCTACTACATTGTTCCGCATTTATGACATGTGCCATGGAGCTTACATGTTGGAGAGCTGTGCCAAGGTATCCTTGAAGGTGAGTAACATCAGCAGCAGTGCTAAAGGAGGGATAAGAGGAGAGTAGTAAGTGTCAATGTCCATAAAATCAGGTATCATCAAGGACACACACACACACTCTCTCTCACACAAACACACACAGTTTCACAGCTGCCATGTCTGGGATTAGAACTCCTACCTAACTAGTATGCTGCATTACCGTATTATGCAGTTATTGCAAGCACCATGGAGCTTATATGATACAGAGCTGTCCGAAGGTATCCTTGAAGGTGACTAACATCAGCAGCAGTGCTAAAGGAGGGGAGAGGGGAGTGTAATAAGTGTCATTGTTCATAAAAGCAGGTATCATCAAAGACATGCACACACTCTCTCACACAAACAAACACTGTTATACACACACTCTCTCACACAAACACTGTTTCTCAGTTGCCACATGTGGGATTAGAACTCTTACTTAACTAGTATGCTACACTATAGTATTATGCAGTTATCCATAGTGCCACAGAGATTACATGATATAGATCTGTCCAAAGGTATCTTTGAAGGTGACTAACATCAGCAGCAGTGCTAAAGGAGGGGTAAGGGGAGAGTAGTAAGTGTCAATGTCCATAAAATCAGGTATTATCAAAGACACACACACACACTCTCTCACATAAACACACACAGTTTCCATATCTGGGATTAGAACTCCTACCTAACTAGGTATGCTACATTATAGTATTACACAGTTATTGCAAGTGCCATGGAGCTTACATATTAGAAAGCTTTCCAAAGGTTTCTTTGAAGGTGACTAACATCAGCAGCAGTGCTAAAGGAGGGGTAAGGGGAGAGTAATAAGTGTCAATGTCCATAAAATCAGGTATCATCAAAGACACGCACACTCTCTCACACAAATGCACACAGTTTTCATGTCTGAGATTAGAACTCCTACCTACTATGTTTTTACACTACAGTATTGCACATGTATCACAAGCACCATGCAGCTTATAGGGCTGAGACTTGGCCAAAGGGTTATTTCAAGGTGACTGACATCAGCAGGCATGCTAACATGGGCAATGGGAAGTGCAGTGTGTGTGAATGGGCCATAAACCATTCCTCTGGAAACAGACATACACACACTCAGCCACACACAACTTTACATTTGACAGGACTGGGTATACAAATGCTAGATGAATACTGATATGTACTATTGAGTTACACAGTTATCACAAGCACAACAGACACTATAGGGCTGACCGCTACCAAAAGGAATGTTTGCAGTGATTGACATCAGCAACTCATGTGATATCGGCCAATTGGATGTATTGTGGGTGGGACAGGCCACATGATGGAAATCTCTCTGTTACTGTCTGTCTCTCTCTCTCTTCCCCACATCTGTGTGTGTGTATGTTTGACATATTATAGTGTGTTGGCCTTGGATATGTGTGAGTATTCCTATCTAATGTGTGTGCAATGCATGAATCATGTACAATATGGTGTGTGTGCACAGACATCTGCAACTGACAGATATGTATAGTTCACTGTGTTGTCAGACATGGGCGTCATTTCTTTGTAGGGGCATGCCCGGTATGACCTTCTGTATTGAGTGTGTGAATACATTTCAGGTAGGTTGTACTCCAGTTCAGGGTTTGGTGTTCTACACCTACAGCTAGCAACCTGTTTCTGCAGGATAACTGTAGAAAGGTTGACAATATGGAGTCACAATTGGTGACAGTGGGATACTGTAACTATTGCATCTGTGCTGCTTTTGTTACATGGTTGGTATTAGCAGAGATATTCAGACATATGTACTGTTTTACACTGTGATATATTATGTCATCAACTACTGACAGATATACTTATTTGTTCACAGTTATTTCCTGAGAAATACAAGATGAATGAAGCTGTGTCCAGTATTGTGGTCTGCAGCCTACATATTCTTGCAAACTCATGCCATTTTGGAGGGGTAGCTGCAGACGCTTGCTGATGGTTTTGTGTAAATGGTCCAGCACCTTGGTACTGTGGTGGCTGAGGATTCCCTTCTTGTACATCTATCAACATAACAGAATGGCCATATCCTACTGTGGCCATACCTCTCAGTTGTACAGATTCACCCAGGTTACCCAGAGGCAGGGCTCATATATCTGATCAGTTCCCCTTCACATTGTGGTTTATGAGCAGGTTTATAGCCACCCATTACTGGGTTTGCAGGCAGGGATGGTATGGGCACAAATCTGAGTTTCAGACTTCACACACTCCATGATGTCCATGCTTCTACACCCCCCATTCTATTAATCTATCCTCTTCCTAACATTATGCGAGAAATATCTGAAAAGTATCCCTATAGTTGTCCCTTCATTCCAGTGGTATTTAGGGTTTGGTCCACAGTTCATACAGTAGGACATGGTGGGCATACTACTGGGATTTGTAAACACGACCTTGCATTTGTGTTCTGTTGACTATGTTATGTTGTTAGTTGGGACCCCATGAGATAGCATACATTGACACTATGGGTGAGGCACAGACCTTTGACAGAGGACTGTAGGCCATTTGATAGTGATGCATGCCATCTGTAGCAGGCCAGTGCATTCTGTCACTCCTACATTCCCAGGCTGTGAGCCACTGGATTCCCCTGGGGTGAGAGGGTAAGTGTGTGAGGAGTTAATGGCAATAGTTCCTGTCCATATTAATCTATTGGTCTGGATGCTGGGAGGGTGCTGCTTATAGCTAGGGACACACCTGGATAGGACACCTTTTCAGCATGCTGCATTCTGTGGGTATTCCCATACAGAAGTGGAGGTCATACTGTACTCATTCCCAACAGCAAGGATATGACCTGTGATAAACCTGTGGCTGATGGTGGGGTGAGCTGAGTGCATGTGTAATATGGAAGCTTCTTGCAGCTGACTCACAGAAATACATGGGACAGTCCCATTATGCTGCCTTGTGCATCTCTGCAGTCCCTATAGGCAGTCTCTCATTACTTCATAACTATGTCTTTTGTGGTCTGCCACTGATTGGCAAGACTACATCAGTATTCCATACTACACAGACAATTGATGTGCTGCTAACTTGTATGTACAATTCCAAAGGTGTGTGCAGTTGGCAGTTACATTTTATGTACTCCGTTTAGGGTACTTCCACCTGTGTACTGTGTGTTTGTCTGGGCCCGCATTCATGGCATGTCAATCTTTCAGATGGTGACAGATATTGACATCTGGACAGTGAGTATAGACGACTGCTGACATGGGTATTGCTGAGAAGCATTGTGGTTGGCACTGCAGTTTTTGGAACATGGCCCTGTCATCAACAGTACTGGCCATAGGCCACTGAGACACAACCCTCCATGCCTACATGCTGACCACATCCAGACAGTAGTGAACACACAACAACCTAACACACGGACCCTTGCATATTGTACACATGCAACAATGTATCCCGTAGACTGGTCCAGCTCAGGTAATCTGCGCTCCACTGTTATTAAACCCACACGTACATGTTACTGCATTTCTACATAGGATTGTGGGGACGGGGCACACCTGATGACTTTAAACATTTGCTATGACTGTACTGGTATTTCAGGTACTCTGTTGGCTTCCATTTCATTTTGTATTTTGACCTATCATGCAGATTGGAGGCATATCAGTAGAGTACAGATCTTAGGTTTTATTGGCCTACATTTCAGTTTCAGACTTCTTACCCTTCAGAAATAATGTACAACTGCCAGACCTGTTGTAGTCTGTCAGTGTAGGTCTGGAGGGGAGCTGTTAACCACTGCCATCAATTGGAGGCCTTAGCCCAACCTTTTTATGGTCATCTACACCTGTCCTGCTGGCTGAGGCTGGTGATAGGTATGTGTGCCTCACTGACATGCATGTGTGTGTGTCCTATGGACACACATTTGGGCCACCACATGTACTGCAGTGGGATTTGTCACCTTGTCTAGTACTGCCTACTTTGTTGATACCAGTATTTGTTAGGGATTTCATGCTGCCCATAAGGTATCCATTATCTGCTGCCATCCCATTCAGCCACCCGATTCCCTTGCATGTTCACATCCATACCATAGATACAGCTATCAGAACATACTACTCCATTCAGCAATTGATAGGAACAGTTCCTTACCTTGTGGCTGTGCCAATATTGAGGATGGTGCTGGAGGGCTGACTATGTCAGATGCACATAGTACACTCCCTATACATGGTAAAGCACAGGTAGTGTCATGATTGATATCTCTTTTACTCTATGTGCGAGTCAGACAGAGGTGGCATTCCCTGGGTCACTACCATGTCAGTGTATGTGCTATGCCTTGCCTCTTTGCCAAAGCCTGGCCATACTAGGCATGCCTCCTTCTGCCTACATGGGCAGGTTCAGGTTGTTCCTCCTCTGAGTTCTTCTGTGCATGTGATGGCCTTGGCAATGGTGGGGGGATGTGTGGCCTTGCCCCGTGCTCTTCCTGCTGCAGCTGTTTTTGCACGATCATATTGTGTAGAATGGCACATACTATGAACATTTGTGTACATATAGCTAGAAAGAACTGCAAGGCTCCGCCGGATATGTCCAGGCAGGGGAACCATCACTTGAGCATCACAAACACGTGCTCTGTTATGATTCTGGTTTGTGCATGTGCCTCATTATGGAGTTCTTGTTTGCATGTGTGTGCATTTCTGATGGGTGTCATCAGCCACGGCTCCAGTGTGTAACCAGCATCCCACACTAGGTGGCCATATGGGATGTCCCCAATGGCAAATGACTGGTACAGCTGTGTCATATGCCAGATGTGGGAGATGTGATAGCTTCCAGGGCTGCCAGCACACACATTCAAGATAATGCCCTGAGCATTGGGCACAACCTGACAGTTGATGGAGGGGAAGCCCTTGCGTTTTATGTAGACCCTACCCCACTTGCTGGGTGGTGCTTTGATGTGCATGTGTGTGCAGTCTATAGCACCCACTAACTCAGGGTATTCTGCTATTTGGTGGAAGAGATGCATATTGCTGGTCAATGCTGCACGGGTGTTGAGGAAATATATGTGCTCACCAACATGGCATCCAGGAAATGGTGGAGTATCCTGGTTGCTGATGCCTGTGAGATCTCCATGATATATCCAGTTGCCCTTTGGAAGGTACCTGTGGATAGTATTCTTAAGCCTACACATACCTTGGTATCCAGTGGGATGGGTTCCCCTCTGTTGGTTCTGTGTGCTAGGCGTGGCCGGCACAGGTCAACAATCTGCTGTAGAATGTCCCTGTCCTCCCTATAGTGCTCCGCTATCTCCTGCTTATGTAGCTCCTGGTAGGTTACCCTGGGAATGTACACTCTTCTCCTTCTGCTCACTGTAGGTTGGTCAGCAGCATTCATATCCTCACCACCCTCAGCCTCTTGCTGATGCTGGTGTATGAGAGCAACAACAGCCCCTAACATTTTGTTAGTTTGTCAGGTAAAATTTCCTTGCCTGTGTACATCAGTGGTGTAGAGTATGTGGGAAAAACCAGATGGGAAGGTGTTTGCATAGTTTGTAGTAGTGTGCTAGGCTGTTCCATGTGTAATTGGCTGATTCTGATACATTTCACCTGCCAGCTATGCTGGTTCTCCCTGATTGCCTTCCTACTGCTCTTTTCCCTTACCATTGCCTTCCCATTTAAGCCGCAAGGCATGGTGCGCATAACCAGTGCTCACATGTGAACAGAGCTGCTATTTCCTGTTTTTTTTTTTTTTTTTTAAACCCGGTGCGTGGTGCGCACACCCATTTAGGCAATGTAAAAACTTCTTGGCAGTCTCAGACACACCTCCTTCCTTAGCTGTGCTTAGCTAAGGGAAAACACGGGCCACAGAGCTCCAATAAGCTTACAGCATGCATGACACACACCCTTATCATTTACCTCTTATACAATGGTGTTGCTGCACCTACACGTTTGGGTGCAAGCTAACACTGACAGGAAAACTGTGATTCAGTATCATTCCCCTTATTTGCATAAAACAGAATGCTAATTCATAGTTACCACACTCACACTGAGCATTCCCCCTTTGCAACCACTATTCCCTGGTATTGTTGTCTTATGCATGCCATTGACTATTATGGCAAAATGCTGATTTGGGTTTAAAAGCTTATTTCCAACTTTTTTAAAATTTTTGGGCCAATCCCGCTTGCGCACTGCTGCCCTACGCTTAAACGTCCGAAATCGGCCAAAAAAAAAAAAGTTATTTTTTTATAATTTTGAAACTATTTCTCATGTCAATGGCCATATATTCGGCCATTGACATGCCTACTACATTGACTACATGCTTTCTTTGGAGCTGTCATGCCTCTGTTTTGTAATTTGCAGAAATGTATTCGGTTAGTAACCGAATACATTTCTGCAGGTTACACTATTCCTGCACAGATGCCTACCTGCTTTCTGGATCGCTAATTCACCTCATTTGCATGTTTTTCACCAGCAAATGAGGTAATTAGCATATAGCAGTGGTGTCCATGCAGGAATAGTGTAGGAATGCTCGTGCACATCCTGGGAGTTCATTCCTGGATCGCTCGTCGGACATATTGCGTGCAGCAGCTCTTGCTCTATTCCTGCACTCCATGCAGAGCTTACTGAATCCAGAGGACTGACATCGCATGTTTGGTAACAGCATAGCCTACAATAAGCCACTGCAATGAGTGAGTGAACCCCCCTTGAAATCTGAAGGCTTGACTAAGTTATACATGGTCAGTCAGCCAGTTGCCCCTAGATATGTTCACAATGCACAAAGAATCTAGGCTTGACCACAGGTAAATAGAAACTGATAATTTTTCACTGCATTTTTTTTAGTACTATTGCAGTGAATTACTTCTAATTCAGTGAATAATTAAGGATTTGACACCAGCTGTTCAAATTTATTAAATTGCTTATTAGTATAATAGTTTATCCACTAAATAACTGCAGAGGATCTGTATACTAAACAATGGCATCAGTTCAGTAAGTCTATCTAGCTGTATTGAACAGAATCTGCTGATTTGCCCTCCACGGTTTGCATTGATTATACTGCATAGTAATTTAAAGCTACCTATTTTTTAATTATGTAGGAACCACATGCTAATAACATTGGGGTCCTTCAGCAAAAATCTGCAGCTTTATTTATTTATTTATTTACTTATCCATCTATCTTTGTTGACCGGGAAAGTCCGACTGGGATAGATACCGTTTTTCAGCAGAGACCCAGGGGAGAAAAGCTTAAATGTTCACAATATACAGTCTATTTTCATTTTCCACATTGTATACAATATTTTCATCTTGATTACATATATATTTTTGCATATATATTATGGTGTTACAGATGACTAATGCTAATCTTGTATCATGCAATTTGTGTATACAAGAACAGGAGAAATTAAAAGATTGTTTATGCATTTGTAAAAGGTTGTAGCAGACAGAAGTACAAAGAAAAACAAGGGGAGACAGACTGACATTTGGGTTGAAATTAGTAAGTCATGGTACAATGAGGGAGAACAAGGATTAAGTAATAGTAGGAAGTTCATAGGTTCATAGGTTCATACTAGGCTATCTGACCTAGGGCATTTATAAGCCTAGCCAGAGTGTGTTTGGCTTTCGCCACCCATTTTAAATTAATTTTGCTATGCCCTTTTTCGAGGTTAGTATACTGTGCCTCTGTCTAACAGTGACACAGAAGTGATACCCGGGGTAAACCTACAATCTCCCATCCACTCATCAAGATTCCTCTTGAAGAGAGTCAATGAGGGACTCTGCCTAACCTGGACTGGGATTTTATTCCAGAGTGATGGGAGCCTCTGGGTTATGAATCTGTCCCTCTAGCATGTCCTATTTATTTCAGTGCTGAGGTTCAAGTCTCTCGAGTGCGTAGCCTGATGGGATTTGGATTTTCTGAGGTGCAGCATGTTCATTAATTCCAGGTTGGACATGGCTTTAGATGTCAGGCACAGATCGCCTCTGAGCAGGCGGTATGCTACTGAGTAGAGCTGGAGTTTCTTTAATCGGGCAACATATGACATCTCTTTGAGCCCTTTGATCCTCTTGGTGAGGTACTTTTGGGGTCTTTCCAGTTGCTGCAGGTGTCTGGAAAGGTACATCCCAAAAGGGGCATTGTACTAAATTATGGGCCTGATGAGGGATGAGTAAAGAGGCACGATGACCTCCCCTGATCTAGATGTGAATCCCTTCATGATTAGGTGGGCTATATAAAATGTTTTTCTAACCACTTTGGCCACGTGGTTGTCAAATGAGAGACTGCTATCAACTTGGGTCCCCAGGTCCCTAATTACTTCTTCTGTACTTAATGGATTACCACCTATGTGGTAATTTGTGGGCAGTTTGTTTTTGCCAAAGGGGATGACTATACACTTTTTGGTGTTTAGCTTGAGGCCATGGCTCTGGCACCAGTTGTCTGTTTCTATGAGGCCCTTTTGGAGGATGCTTGTGTTGGCTGGAGAGTAGATTATGGCGCCCAGTTTGCAGTCATCTGCGAACTTGGTCAGCCACAGTCCTTCCATGTTGGCCTGTACCTCCGAGAAATATATATCGAACAAGAGAGGTCCCAGGACTGAGCCTTGTGGGACGCCACTTGTAACTGGTTTGGAGTCTGACATGGGTCCAGCAATTCTAACCATGTGGGTTCTGTCCTTGAGCCAGTTTGCAACCCATCTAGTGACATAGGGGTTTATATTTAAGCTGGTGAGCTTATCTATAATGCCCGAGTGGGCAGCGAAACCTTTTGCGAGGTCCAGGTAGGCTGTGTGGACCACCTTCCCCTCGTCAATGGCCTTGGTGACTGTTTTGAAGAAATTGACCAGGTTTAAGAGGCAGGATCTGCCTTAAACAAAGCCAAACTGGGTAGGATCCAGTGTCTGTAGGTCCCCAATATCTTTATTTATGAGGTCCATAATGATCCTTTCCATAGCTTTGCAGACCAAGTTAGTCAGGCTTATGGGGTAATAGTTTCCAGGATCCGTTGAGGCACCACCTTTGTGGAGAGGGACCACTGTTGCTGTATGCCACTCTTTGGGTAAATATCCTGTAGTAAGGCTGAGATTGAACATTAGTTTTATGTTTGGGTTTAGCTCTTCTTGGAGTTCATGTATGACGCAGCCCGGGACACCGTCTGGTCCCATTGATGCTGTGTTTTTTGCTTTGGAGAGGGCATCTCTTACCTGAGCATCTGGGATGTCAGGGGGGTAGCACTCTGCTGGGATAGATATTTGCCCTTTTGGTGGGGAGGGGGGGAGAAGTTTGCGCTGAACCTGTCAGCTAGGATGTTGGCAATGTCTGTGGGTTCAGTGTATTTTTTGTCATTTTGGACTAATTCTGAGCATATTTGGGAATTCCCACCCAGGTTCCTAACATAACTAAAGAAAGCCTTGTGATTATTTTTAGTGTGCTGTGCAATTTTTCTCTTGAAGCTGGCCTTAGACGATTTTATGAGTGCCAGTAGTTTTTTGCTAATACTGATCGGAGATGCCTTCCCTTTTTGGGATTTTGCTCTATCATGTAGTAGCTTCCTCCTTCTATTGTATAGTTTGTTTATGGCTGGGGTCCACCAGACAGGATGTCTGCCTTTGGAGGATTGGGTCTTGGTTTTATTTGGGATTGCATGATCCATGCATTCCTGAAGGTGTTCATAGAATGCGTTTATGAAGGATTCTGCGGTCTGGGCCATATTTTCCAAAGACCCGGGGGCTTTGAAGGATTCCACCTCGGTTTTGAGGAGTGTGAAATTTGCTTTAGAGAAGTTTTTCACTGTGGTTTTCTGGGCAGGGGGTGGGGTCGGGATGTGAATATCCAGTGAGATTAGTTTATGGTCTGATCTTACCAGTGAGGGATACACTTCTGGTCTGGAGCATAGAGTCCCCATGTTGGTGATGATCAGGTCCAGTATGTTTTCCCCTCTTGTGAGAGTGGTAACAAGTTGTTCCATAGCATTTGAGTTTATAAATTCTAGGAACCTTTGGGCTAGGGTGTTGGAGCTAGAGTAATGCTCCCAGTCTATGTTTGGGTAGTTGAAGTCGCCCAATATAATGGTGTTTGGAGAGACCTTCATATTTTCCAGTGTTCTCAGGAAGGCCAAGTGGGGTTCCTGGTTTTGGGAGGGTGGTCTGTAGCAGGCTATAAACTGGAAGGCAGTTTTACACACTGTTAGTTGCACATGGATAGTCTCTGATGCTTCGTGCTGTGCCACCAACCTGGAGGTGTGGGTATCCTTGACGAATATTGATACTCCCCCTCCTTTTGTGGTTCGGTCCAAGTTTTGGGGCCGAAAAGCATGGTATGAGGTATAACCAGGTAGTGCTGGGGTGCTCTCGGGAGCCTTGAACCAGGTTTCTGTTACTGCACAGATATCAATGTTCTCCATGCTAAGGAGATTTTCGAGTGCGTGCATTTGAGGTTTAGACTTCTGACGTTGAGTAGCATTACTCTTAGTTTCTTATCCCTTGTGATACCTATGGAGGTGGGTTTGTCTTTTGAGCCTTGCCTAAAAAAGGCACTATGGGGATAGCAAGAGCCTTTGCCAATATCCGAAAGCTCAAGGGTGACAGGTGCAAGCCGTCCCTAGCGAAGCATCGTGGCTTGTCTTGTCGAGCATGTCATCCCAGGCTGACAAGGCATTGGATTCCCTTTGAATGACACCAATACTTAGGCCAATTGTTGAAATTGAGCATCTTGTCTTCCTGTTGTGGCATCATTCTTGGTGAGGGTAAGATGCTACTCAAGGTCAGGATCACACCGGCCTGGGCTACATGCTCAGAGAGATCCTCTATGTCTCTTTTCATGTAGTCCAGGGAGGTACGTCTCAGGTCATTCACACCAGCATGGACAATGACTGAGTCATATTTGTACTTGTCTTAGAGTGACCTGAGTGCTTGTGTTACGTGGCGGATCCTAGCGCCCGACAGGCAGCTCACCGTGACCTTCTCCTTGTTCAGCCTGGTGAGTGGGACGTTAGTGTGCCTGATGATAGAGTCACCTATTACAAGTGTATCAGGTGTGTTGTTTAGCCTTAAGGGCTGTGACTGTTTGGCACACTGGCTTTGTGAGCTATGTGTTGCACGTGTTTTGTTTTGGGGTAGCGGTTGCTTGGGTGTCTGCTTTGGAGGTCTCTGCTGCTTAGGCAGATTTTTATTTAGAGCCTCCAAGTATGTTTTTGTGTGTTTATGTGTTTGGTTTGCTGTCGTGGTAGGTCTATGTGAGACTGGAATTGTAGTGAGTGTGGTTTCCTTCTCCTCCTGACTGGTTACGCTAGTACTGAGTTGAGAGAGCTTAGCCTCCAGTTTGGCTATATGTTTGCATCTCTCACATGTGTTGGAATTTGTTGGGAGGAGGAGAGGGTTGTCTGTACATGAGGCAGTTGTAACATTGCCTCAAGATTCCCAGATTCACCAGCTGGACCGGAGAAGAGATTGACAACTGACCTTTGGACATGCTAGAATAGTATTGGGAATTCCTTTATAATTGAAAAAAAGGGCCAATGGGGAACAAGGTACTCAAGAGGAGTTTATGAGGGTGTAGTGCTTTTAATTTTTAGTGCTGACTTATATAATTGCTTTAGTGAGCAAGTGCCAGGTAACTTAAATGCAATGTGTTACAGGTAACTTAAATGCAAAAATGACAAACAGTAACTTTCTTTCAAGTGAAACAAGGAAATAAGTACAGTAAGCAATGCAGATATCACTAGGGATCCACAGAAGTGCTGAAAAGCCGCGTTTTAGGTGGAATTAGCATTTCAGGGAAATAACAAGCAAACAAACAACAAGCATACAAACAAAGATAGATTCAGCAGGCCTGGATCTAGTCTATGCTACAGCAAACAATTTGTACCAATTTCAGTAAGAAACAGTTCAAATATGCAGGCACTATAAGCCTTTAACCAGAAATTCCCAGCTCAGAAGGGCAGAGTCCAGCCTCTCCTCCCACAAGAGTGCAGACCACGAACCTTCTTAATGTAAAATAACTGGCCTGAAGCCCAAGTGCTTAAACCAGAACTAATACACTTTTAGAATAACAGACACTGAGCCCTCAATCAGCAGTTCCCAACTTAAAAGTTAAGAAATATAATCAGTTAAATGTTTATAGTAGTAGATAGAATCAAAAGTGTAATAATCACCATGCGGAAAAGAGCAACTATCATTTTGTCAGAGGTATTTGCAGCTTGGATTTTCTTCAGGATCAGAAATAATCCAGGGGTAGAGCATGAGCAGACCTAAGTGCCTTGCAGATGTTGTTTTATCAGACTTTTAAAGCATTTGTTCCACAGTTTTCAGACATAGTGAGAATATAGTGAGCTTCAGACAGAGTTTTTTGAGTTAGTGACAGCTGGGAGAGATTTGTTATTGTACTGAACTTAATCTGCTCAGCTAAGGATTTGCCTTCCAGTGTTTAAGTTTATATTGCTCAGTAATTTATAGTTAACTTTTTGTTTAACTACATAGGAACCAAATGCTAACAACATCGGGCTCCTTTCAGTAAATGTATCTAGTAAATGTCTCTAGCTGTGCTGAATTTAAACTGCAAAGCTCTGCTTTGGTTTAGTATCTTATTAATTAGCTGTGTAGTCAGTATGGCAGTGATCTGCAAGTTCTCCATGTCCTGACTATGTATTTGTTTTGCAATAATCTGCTGGAGTATAATTCTTATGTATGGCATTACTACTGAAAACTGTAAATGTCCTGTATTTAATTTGAAATGCTTATATAAGGTTCTGAAAAATTCTATTTATTCAGGTGCAGCACTGTAGAATCATCACAATTATGTATTTGTAACAGCAAATTTTGAGCACATATATTCACTTGAGAATTTTTTGAACAGTTCACTGAAGTAGCATGTAGAATGAAGTAAATTACTTTTAACTGTAGAATCTTACTTGATATATTTTCTTTTCTTACCAAAGTATGACTGACATTGTCTTTTTACCCATGTTCTATATCTTTTACCTGGAGTGTTTTTATTAATTCTTGTTATATTACTATACTCAGCATACATGATGTAACCTGTGTTGTGTATTATGCTGGATGTACTGTATTTGTATAACTTGATGTTGGAGCTTTTCTCCCCGGGCCTCCGCTGAAAATGGACCTGGTCCAGTCGGAATTTCCCGGTTAACAAATGTAAAATAAATAATAAATAAATTAATTAATTTCTTTAGTCATCTATGTCAATGAATGAGTATTACCACCCTCTCTATGAAAAATACATATTATTCTACAATTCTGTCATCTTTGCAGGTAGCAAAACAACCCCCTGAACCCTGAAGTTCCCCACAGTATCCAGGAACATGGAAACCAACAAAGTCATAGAAACCACAATAGGCCACAACACAGGATAATAAATGATAATGCATTCAATCTAGTAAGCTGTCCTTATTAATAATCCAAGGTCTGTAAAAATATACCAGTTTGGGTAAATAGCCTTCTTCAGTACATATCTAAGCATAGCAGCACAAATACATTGTTGTGGATCTTTGTGGGTATAGCATTAATACAGTGAAGAGACTGTTTAATGTTGTAAATCAGCAGCTCTTCAAGACTTGCTATATTCCCATCAGAATAATATAAAGACCTCCCATCCTTACAAATTTTACTAGGATGATTTACAAGCAGTATAAACAATATTCTTATGTTCCACATAGAGATATATGATATATGATATATATATATATATATATATATATATATATATATATATATATATATATGCTTTACTATCAAAATGTGGAAAAACAAAACAATTTTCAACATTTTGATCAAATTTGTTTTCCAAAGTTGGCAATACAGAATTACCAAAATGTCAGAAATGGTAGCCACAGAATCAAAATTTGAACACTGAAAGTTTCAATGTCAAATGTCTGTATTACCGGTAAGATTTTTGCAGGAGGGCAAGCCCCCCTGCACCCCCTGTTTATTATATATTCCAAAGCTGAGATCGCACTACAGTGAGGAAAGTGGTAAATTTCCCAGTCCCCACTGTAGTGCAATCTGTTATCAGAATGTCGATCCCAAATTAGCAAATGCAGACTACCATTCACTAATGTGGATTCGAACATTTCCAGATTGGCACCCAGTTTCATGCCATTCCACATATTGATAGCAAGCCTACATATATATATATATATATATATATATATATATATATATATATATATATATATATATATATATATGTATCTGCATTTTATATATATATATATATATATATATATATATATATATATATATCATTTGGTTTACCTTTGAAATGTTGCCATGCAATTGCATGGCTATGAAGTATTCGAACAACAGATGTTCAAATACTTCATATGTGTGCAGGTTACATGAGCGAACGCCATTTTTGCGAATGGACTGTGCATTCACAAATATAAGGTTTGCTCATTTAAAGGGATCGCGGTACAGTACGGTTAGGGAAATACATCCCTTTCCTCACTGTAGTGCGATCTCAAAGTTGGAATATTAAGTTGGGGGTGTGTGGGGGGGGCAGGGGGGCTTGCCCCCCTGCATAAATGAGATGTTAGGTTAGCTAGTTAGGGAGTTATGGGAAGGGTGAGATTGCTGTTAAGTGCTGAAAATGTGATCGACATTTTCGGCATTAACAGCTATTTTGCGACATTAGGGACGTTCGGTAATGTGTACTTTTGGTGAAACACTTCACTAATAAGTACACTTTTTTTTTTTCAAATTTCGAGATTATGATAGTAAATCATATATATATATATATGTGTGTGTATATATATATATATATATATATATATATATATATATATGTATATATACATGTATACATACATATATATATGTATACATACATATATATATATATATATATATATACATACATATATATATATATATATATATATATATATATATATATATATATATATATATATATATATATATATATATATATATATATATATATATATATATATATATATATATATATATATATATATATATATATATTTCCTGCAAGGAATATGATACCTTAAACCTCCTGTAGTGGAGGCCCATGGGATATATGCACTTTTTAAATCTTTATGGTTATATTTATGTCAATAAAGCCAACCCCCACTAGCTGTGGACATGCATGTTTTGGCCTTTTTATTGACCTCATCAGCACAGCATAAGTGGATAGTTTGGCTATACTTCAGAAACACAAGGTTGTCCATTATCTTTCTTATTATTTACTTTAGTGATCAAACATTTTTCCTAATTTTTATATGATCAAATCTAGATATAACCAGGTTTTAAATAAGCAATCACTACTTTTCTAAAAATCCAGATTTTTTGCAGATGATTTTTTATTGGCAATTGATAATATTGATATGTATTTTGCTTATTTAATTAAATCATTATTTTTTTAATCTGTGTCAGGACTAAATTTTAATAACAGTAGGGCAAATACTCTTCTACTAAATAAATAATTAAATGGGTCATTATAAAAGGTAAGTGAATATAATTGAGGAAAAACATTAATTATTTGGGGATTACATTGTCAAATAACTGTAGTGAAATAGCATTCCTTACTTATAATTACATGTTGGATTCATTAAACTGTTAAACAAATGGAGGATAGATTATTACTACTTAAGATGATTATCTTACTAAAATATTGTATATTATTCAGTCAGCTTCTCTTTTCCCCTTCTGAAGAATTAATTTAACAATTTGATGAACTACTTTAAAATACCTTTGGTTCCCAAATAAGCAGAGATTAGATTTGGATCATTATCAGAGAGAGTGGATGTATGATGGTGTGTTATTTTTCATATGGAATTATCTTCTATCTTCTTCTTCTTCTTCTTTTGGCTGCTCCCGTCAGGGGTAGCCACAGCAGATCAACTGTTTCCATTTCTTCCTGTCCTCTGCATCTTGCTCTGTCACACCAACCGCCTGCATGTCCTCGCTCACCACATCCATAAACCTTATCTTAGGCCTTCCTCTTTTCCTGTTACCTGAGAGCTTCATCCTTAGCATCTTTTTCCCAATATACTCTGCATCCCTCTTCAGCACATGTCCAAACCAATGTAAGAATACAATTTATCATTATTATTAATAATTTTATATATAATATAATATATTATTTATAATTCTATCATCAAAACTGTAGATCTTCTGCATGTAGAATTTCTAATTATTCCTCCAGATGGAAAAAACCTTCATGCAATTATTTGGTTAAATGGCAGTAATAGTAAAACCAGACACCATATTCAGATTTGAGCAAATAACTTGAAACAGTTATTAATCAAACATTTTACTAGAACTATTAATAAATGCTCAGATTCATACTGTATAAATAATATCTTAAATATATTTAGAAACTTTTTTTAAAAAATCATAATTTGAAACTTTGGCTCTTCACAATGTTTCATATAGCCTTTGCTGTATACTGCACTATATGCTGCTTTTAAAAATAAAGTCTGACTTTTTGGAATCAAATGATGAATGGAGAAACACTACTAAGATCTAATTTCATAATAAGGAAATATGATATTGTTATAAATAGTTAGTTTATTATACAGGCAAGTAAGTAATTTGTTGGTTCTGAAACTGATTTAATACCCAGTTATAATAACGTATAAATTTGTACCATTTATTGATTTTGTAAATAATCTGGATTTATAAAATGATTTAAGAAAATTTTCTTATCTAAAATATATAAGTTAGTAAATATAAAATTACATGTTAAAAATAATCATTGGGAGTATTTCATATTATTCATACATGTGTATCTGACAGATGGTAAGGAATTAATATTATCATCATCAAGGAAAACTGCACCTTCCTTATACTGGAATTTAGTTTCATGGAAATTTAAACACAGAACTTTTTATTACTCCTCACAAAATAAAACTTATGTATAAAAGGGATATTGGGCATTGGAAATGAAAATGTATGTTAAAAGCTGATTGGCAACTTGTGGGGCCTGATTCCGAAAGACTTGCTCTCAGTACAAGTCAGTGATTAGATGGACAACAGGTGGAGAGCAGGTGTTTTGGAACTGGATCCCCATAGTAACCCTGTTTATAGGTAGGCCTTAAACTGAAGTAAGTCACTTACACTGAGAGCAGCCCTTTTAGAATCAGTACATACTTACAATTAGAGAAACTCTTAATTGTGATATCATACAGCCATTTTGGAAATAAATTAATAGCTTTCTGAAAGCTCTATGGACAGGCAAATTTAATTTATCTAAATTATTAGTTTTTTTAATGTTCCAGTTCATGGAAGTATTCCTGGATTGCACCATCCTGTTTTCTGAACTCTGTTGACTATTGCTAGGAAAACTATTACAACAAATTAGAAAAAAAAAGATATTACTTCCTCATTTAGGGGATTTCTAAATATTGCAAACACTGTAAGTCAGAATGATTTAGTCACTATTAGGATGACAGCAGATAATACTAATGTTTGTAATAATAGGTACGTGTTTTCATAGGAAAATATTGACTCAATTCTTTTGATAGTACATTTTTATTCATTATTTTTTATTTCTTTCTTTGAATGGACATTAATATGCTAACTAAATTGATACTGATATTGTAAACAGTTGTTCTTTGTTGTTTCTTTCAGATGATAAGTTGCTTTATTGTGTTAAAATTTTAATAATATATTTCCCCAAAAAATTATCAGAAGTTTTAAAAATGTTTTCATCCTTAAGTAATTTATCTCTAATGGTAAAACTCCACTGCTTCTAGCTCTTCACTAACACTGTTTCTCTTTAATGTCCCTACCGTCATTCAGTACCACACTACCATCTATCAACAATTTAATGCAATATTGTTATTTGTGAAAAGAGCAAGATAGTTTTATGTGTGGGCTAGTTAAATTTCCTCTAGCTGTATAAATGCTCACTTCTGGTCTGCTATGAAAATAAGTCATGATCTTACCTAATAATAATAATAATAATAATAATATTAATAATAATAATAATAATAATAATAAAATAAAACCTGAATATGACAGCACCACAGTCATTGTTTTACATTTTAATTTATTTTGGTTAAGTAAGTGATTCTGCTCTGACTATGTTTAATCCTCAACCAGGAAGGAAAAATGGTGAATATAAACTATATGGATGCTTCAATCGTCCAGCAAGTTTGATGGAAATAGGATGATGTCACAATATGCATACAGAATCCATACAGGTACAAGAAAAATGTTCAAACAGTGACTTGCAGCCAGAAATGAAGCTCAGCTACTTTAACAGCAAGGAAGAAGCATTAACTAGTAAGCAGCATTGCTGACCACAATTATTTTATTAACAAATGAGTGTTCAAAAATACATCACACAAGTAAATGCTACAATAACACCTGAAGTTACTATACACCTGGCATTTCCTTTCCCACTATACACACTGGTCTAAAATGCCACATATATTGTATTAATGCAAATAAAAGTTATGCATGTTCTCTAAAGCACAGAATGTATCCTTTTTACCCTTCTGGATCGTCCAGAGATTTTGTTTCAAAGCATACTCTGATTCTAAGTATAACCGAAAAACATAATAGTCTGTCACACTGGTGTCTTCCCTCAGCCATATAGATCAAGAATAAATTCAAGTTACTAGCTAACCACCATAAAAGTCAAATATTTCTCACCTGCAAAATAAGTGCTATCCCAGCCCACTAAAAATCTACCATTTTTTACTTAAAACATTTTCTTTATAGAACAGCAAAAATCATTGCTTTTAACAAGGATGAAACATTCTTTTCTCCTGGCTCCTGGTGTGCGCCTGTGTGTGTGCACGCGCACGGCCCGCGCGCATGTGTGTGTGTGTCTGTGTACATGGAAGTACATGCGCATATGCTTGCACATGTGTGTGTCTGTGTGCACGTACACATACATGTTTTTGTGAAGCAGTCTTAAACAACTTTCCCTAAAGACATATGTAGCACAGACATGCACTTTAATTCTATTGATGTTGCATTGAGAAATTAACTTTACAGTCCCCTTAAAACTGACATTCTTGTTAAAAATGCATTTTGTATTTATGAAGGATATGAACTGTAAAATTCAGATGGTGGGCATTAAGAACAGACTGTGATCATCAGTGAAATGCCTTGGCAAGGGAAAAGGAGACATTGCGGACATTCTGACTACAGAGACAGCTAAGGGGTATTTGATTTGTGTGTGTGTGTGTGTGTGTGTGTGTGTGTGTGTGTGTGTGTGTGTGTGTGTGTGTGTGTGTGTGTGTGTGTGTGTGTGTTTTACTATGTGCTTGTGTGTCAGGGAGAGTGGTTGAGAGAGGAGGTTTCCTGTGTTTGTTTACATTATGCTACTGCCACAGTTAACTTCTATGGAAAGTGCTAACCTGTACTTTACAGTTGTTAACTGCGATTCATAGACATACAGATTAGCCACTAATGAGGTCTTGCCTCATGTGGGTAATGGGAGATCTATTTCAAAGTACTGAACAGCCAAATTGTCGAAACTCATATGGTTGAGACCATATGGCTGATAATTCAGTCTGTCAATAAACAATAAACCCAAACACCCACAAATGACACAGGTAGTGTTTTTGCAGGTGGACAAGCCCCTGATAATTATATATACCAGTTCTGAGATCACACTATAGTGGGGAAAAGGGCAAATTCCCTGATCTCTAGTGTACTACAATCTCAGTCAGAATGGTTTGACGGACTGAATTGATGACCATATGGTCTTGACCATATGGGTTTCAACTATTTGGCCATTTGATACTTTGAAATGGACAAGATAATGTGTCTTTGAAACGCAAATCAATGCAGCATGCAAACAGGGACTTTTTACTGCAGGCTGAATTGTCTGCACTGGGGCCCTTACTGAATCCTTTGTTGTATGTATTGTCCCTCAACAACTTAAACAAATGAATGAAAAGACAATATTATCAGCTTCAAATGATTGTGCAAGTAGTAAAAATGATGCCTAATGAAAATTAGCAAATAAGACCATTTGAATCTACCTGAAATCTGTGTATGTCTAACACCCCAGGTAGATACATGTTTCTGTTATAAGGCATTAGGAATACTAACAACTCCAAGTGTCACAGACAGAAGAAGCTGGCATGAATGATGGGCTAGAAGATGCAGTCAACATATTTGATTATCTTATAGTTTAAAGAGCTACCAAGCAGGAACTTGGCTTTGGAGTTATAAAGTTGCAAGGCCTTCTGAGCAAAAGGCCGGAAACTAAATAATAACAAGTGTCATATCCTCTTGTCCCAAAGTTCTGGGTTTTCCCACAGCTAGCAATAGTTTAAGTGGATAATAGTTGTTAAGAATGTGGAGCAGTATATCTGCAGAATTAAGTTTAAGGGTTTAGAATGATGCTCTGACATACTATTTAAGTGATACAGAAATAAATGCTAGCAGTAGACTTTGGTTGTTAAATGTACCAAAAATTACATTTATGGGAATTCAGTTACAGTAAATTCAAACTAGAAGCCGCAGTATAATGTTTTAAGAAATCTCTATAAAAGGTACCATTTCAAATAATGATGTTGACCTCAGGGCCTAATCCATCAGAAGGCAACCCAGGTAGCTGCCTAAGGTCAGGGCCTGGCTGAGGGGCCCTATCTGGCCATTAAAAAAAAAAAAAAGCTGCTCCAGTCTATCTTCTGATCACTTCTTGCAACACTCCAGTCCCACAGTATTTGAGTGAGCTAAGCTCAGATTACACACATACCGTGAACTTCTCACTTATTGTAACATTTGAGTCAGCCAGTCTTCAATGAGTCAGAAGCATAGGTTCATAGGTAGGTACTAGGCTATCTGTCCGAAGGCATTTATAAGCCTAGCCAGAATGTGTTGGCTTTCATCGCCCTCTTAGATTATTTCCCTGTGCCTCTGTCCAGCAGATCCACTGAAGTGATCCGCGGGGTAAACTTTCTGTTTCCCATCCATTCCTCAAGGTTTCTCTTGAAGAGGGTTAGCGAGGAGCTCTGCCTAATATAGATTGGAATCTTGTTCCAGAGCATGTGAAATCTCTGGGACAGGAATCTATCCCTCCAGCACATCCTATTTATTGTTGTGGTGAGGTTTAGATTCCTAGAGCATGTGGCTCGAGGGGATATGGTTTTCTTTAGGTGGACCATGTCCATTAATTTTGGGTTGGACATGGCCTTGTATGTCAGACAGAGATCACTTCTGAGTAGGCGGTATGCAACTGAGTACGGCTGGAGTTTCTTCAGTCGAGCTGCATAGGGCATCTGTTTGAGGTCAGTGATCCTCTTGGTGAGGTACTTCTGTGGTATTTCCAGCTGTTGCAGGTGTCTTGTAAGGTACATCCCAAATGGGGCATTGTACTCTATGATGGGTCTGATGAGTGATGCGTAGAGGGCCACAATGACCTCTTTTGATCTGGATGCAAACTCTTTTGTGATTAGGTGGGCCACCTAGTAGGATTTCCTAACTACTTTGGCAATGTGATTATCAAAGGAGAGGTTACTATCTACTTGGGTCCCCAGATCCCTTATTATGTCTTCTGTATTTATGGGGCTGCCACCTATGTGGTACTTTGTGGGTACTTTGTTTTTTCCAAAGGGGAGGACTATGCACTTTTTGGAATTTAGCTTGAGGCCATGGTTTTGACACCAGGTATGTGTCTCAGTGAGACCCTTTTGGAGGATGTCTGTGTCTGCCGAGTCAGTTATAGCCCCTAGTTTGTTGTCTGTGAACTTGGTCAGCCATAGTTCTTCTGTGCTTGCCTGTACCTCTGAGAAGTATATACCAAACAGGAGGGTTCCTAGGACTGAGCCCTGGGGAACGCCACTTGTAACCGGTTTAGAGTCATACCTAGCTCCCACAACTCTTACCATGTGGTTTCTGTGAGTGAGCCAGTTGGCAACCCATCTCGTGATGTAGGGGTTTATGTTCAGGCTGGTGAGCTTGTCTATAATACCTGAATGGGAAATGGTGTTGAAGGCCTTTGCCAGGTCTACGTAGGCTGTGTGGACCACCTTTCCCTCTTCTATAGCCTTGGCAACTGTCTCAAGGAAGTCCACCATGTTTAGGAAGCATGATCTGCTTTTAACAAAGCCGAACTGGGTAGGGTCCAGTCTTTGAAGGTTCCCAATGTCTCTGTTTATGAGATCCATGTTGACCGCTTATGGGGCGATAGTTCCTGAGGTCTGTTTTGGCTAAATCTTTGTGGAGCAGAATATCCGTTACTGTGCACCACTCTATGGGCACGTAGCCTGTGGAGAGGCTGAGTTTGAACAGTGTGTTTAGGTGAGGGGTTAGTTTATCTTTGAGCTCATGTAGGATGCAGCCTGGGACACCATCTGGTTGCATTTATGCTGTGTTTTTGGCTTTGGAGAGGGATTTCAGGGGCACTACATTCTTCTGGTATGGTTATGGGCCCTTTTGGGGATGAGAGGGGAGTGAAGTTTGCACTGAACCTGTTTCCCAGGATGTTGGCAATATCGCTCGGTTCAGTGTATTTTGTGCCATTCTGAACTAACTCTGAGCAGATATGATACTTGCCACTTAGATTCTTGACATAGCTAAAGATTGCCTTGTGGTTATCTTTGGAGTCCTTGGCAATTTTTCTTTCGAAGCTAGCCTTGGATGATTTTATGAGGGATCGTAGTTTCTTGCTGATACTGATCAGGGATGTCTTCCCTTCTTGCGATTTTACTCTTTCCTGTATTAGTTTCCTTCTTCTATTGTATAGCTTGTTTATGGCAGGGGTCCAACAGACGGGTTTCCTTTTCTTGGAGGAGTGAGTCTTGGTTTTGCTTGGGATAGTACGATCCATGCATTCTTGTAGGTGCCCGTAGAGTACATTAGTAAAGGATTTTGCAGCTTGGACACCGTTATCCTTTGGCATGGGGGCTTTGAAACTTTCCACCTTGGTCATAAGTAACGTGAAGTTTGCTTTTGAAAAGTTTTTCACGGTGGTTTCTTTGACCGGGGGTGTGGGCGGAATCTGGATATACAGAGTGATTAGTTTATGGTCAGATCTAACCAGTGGGGGGTTGACCTCCGGTGTGGAACACCGGTCGCCCATGTTGGTGATGACCAGGTCCAATATGTTGTCACTTCTGGTGGGGGTGTTGACCAGTTGATCCAGGGCATTTGAGTTCATACATTCTAGGAAATGTTGGGCAAGGGTGTTAGTACTTGAATAGTTCTCCCAGGTAATGTTTAGGTAATTGAAATCACCCAATATCAGGGTGTTTGGTAGGACTTTTATGTTTCCCAGTGTTTCCAAAAATGTGGAATGGGGGTTCTGGGACATGGTGGATGATCTGTAGCAAGCTACAATTTGAACTGCTGTTTTTCCCATTGTTAGTTGCACGTGGATGATCTCTGAAGCATCATGCTGTGCTACTAACCTGGAGGTGTGGGTATTCTTGATGAATATTGATATACCCACCTTTTGTATTTTGGTCTGGGTTTTGTGGCCAAAATGTATGGTATGAGTTGTAGCCTGGTAGTGCTGGGGTGCTCTCTGGAGCCTTAAACCAGGTTTCTGTTACTGCACATATATCAATTTTCTCCATACTGAGGAGTGCCTCGAGTGCATGCATTTTGAGGTTTAGACTTCTGGCATTGAGTAGCATTACCCCCAGTTTTTTGTTACTTGTGCTATTTATAGTGGTGGGTTTGTCTTTTCAGCCTTGCCTAAAAAAGGCACTATGGGGGTGGCAAGAGCCTTGGCCAGTATTCGAAAGCCGAAGGGTGACAGGTGCAAGCCATTTCTAGTGAAGCAGCGTGGCTTGTTGACCATGTCATCCCAGGCTGACAGACACTGGATCCCCTTTGAATGACACCAGAAGCTTAGCCAATTGTTTAAATTGATAATTTTTTCTTTATACCGTGGTATCATTCTTGGTGAAGGCAGAATGCTACTCAGGGTCAGGGTCATACCGGCCTGGGCTACATGATCAGAGAGCTCCTCCATGTCTCTTTTCAAGTAGTCCAGGGAGGTATGTCTCAGGTCATTCACACCAATGTGGACAATGACAGAGTCGTATTTATACTTGTTCTGGAGTGACCTGAGTGCTTGTGTTATGTGGCGGTTCCTGGCACCTGACAGGCAGCTAACAGTAACCTTCTCCTTGTTCCGCCTAGTGAGGGGGACGTCAGTGTGCCTGACTATAGAGTCACCTATTACTAGTGTGTTGGGTATGTTATTTTACCTTAAGGGTTGTGATTGCGTGGCACACTGGTTCTGCAAAGTATGTGTTTCATGGTTTGTGTTGGGGGGTGGAGGTTGCTTGGATGTCTGCTTTGGAAGTCTCTGTTGCTTTTTCAGATTTTTATTTAGAGCCTCCAAGTATGCTTTCATGTATTTATGTGTGTTTTTTGCCGGTGCTGATTTCATAGGTCTATGTGAGACTGGTGGTGTGATGCAAGTAATTCCCTTCTCCTCTTGACTGTCTGGTCCAGTCTTGGGTTGAGAGAGCTTAGCCTCCAGTTTGGCTGTATAATTGCATCTCTCGCATGTATTAGTGTTTGGTGGTAGGAGGAGAGGGTTTTCTGTGTACATGAGGTAGTTGTAACATTGCCTCAGAATGGCCAGATTCACCAGTTGGACCGAAGAGTTCACCTGAAACTGCCCTTTGGACATGCCTGGATAGGTACAGTGAACTTTTTTACTGATTGGCTGGTAAGGTCGAATAGAGTGCCTTGTCCTTCTCTACAGTATGGGGGGTGGGGTCTAGTACTAAGGTTTATTAGTGCTTGCTATGAGTTTTAAGCAAGTGACAGGCTGAGAAGTGAATGGTTTGAGTGCTTAAGTTGAAAGTTTGTCTAGTTCCAATGGAAAAATTGAAGAGTAGACTTTGTGGAGCTGGGAATAGTTATACCCTAGCTAACTGGCACTGCCCGGCGTGCAAAACTGTGCAAATGCGGGTTTTATAGCAGGGAAATGAAAGAGATAGAAATTAGCACAAAATAGCCAATAAACTACTAATTTCTGGGCTGAAACCACTCCTCCAGGGACAGATAGGCTGCTCAAAACTCCCTTTTCTAACAGGTGAACAGAGAAACGTCCTTCTATCCAATTAAGGTATGGGCAAACACAGAAACTTGTAACACAGCCCTGAATTCAGCACTAACCTGAAAACTGGGCTATACTAGCTTAGAAAGGTGGGAAAATAAGTACATGTGAAATAATGTTTTTTATAATGTTAGGTTAGGGACTTGGGAAATTTCTGCATTATTAAGTGAAACTGATAAAGATATCATAACATAATGGAGGGTGCAAAGTGTGTGTGTGTGTGTGCCTTTGAAACTAGATTTACTTTAAACAGATGTATTATCCCTCTAAGATACTTCCAACATGATAAATGATTCTGGAGAAAGCACAAGCACCACCAGATAAATCACTAGTAGGTGATTTCAGTCAGTAATGCCAGCTTCATAGTTATTCTTTTTCAGAGAGCACATGTACTCTATCCTTTTTTATGTTTGTTAGCTGATTTACTGTCTGGTTAAGTGACTTGCTCAGTCACACACTAGAGAAATTGAGTTAGAAGGAATCAAACCCTGTACCACTAATTAAAGATAGCAGCTCATTAAGAGTTTAGAGCCTTAGCCCACTGCACTAACAGACAGACTTTCATTAACTACTTTATTTTCCAATAAATCACTAAGGATAACAGTCAGTCGATAATGCTAGTCATTAGAGTTTCATATTTATTGTTCAGGAAATGCATTTCAAGTTAATTAGAGCTTTGTTTATTTATTTAGGTATGTATTCTTTGTTGGCCAGGTTAGTCTCACTAGGCTAGTGGCCTCTTTTCAGGGGAGACCTGAAGTGGCATTTATAATACAAGGCAAAATTTTGCAAGGATGTCAGAGAACTTCCAATACTCGATAGGTGCCACAGAAACTGTTACACCCACCTAAGCTACCACCAACTCAAGCAGAGTTGGTTTAATATCTTATCCAAAAGTCTACACACTCAGGAGTGCAGGCTGCACTGCAGTATCAACACTTAAGGCTCTGAGTAGTTTATATATATATATATATATATATATATATATATATATATATATATATATATATATATATACACATATATAGATTAAATCTATATATAGTTATTAGTTATTTTATATATATAAACGAACAAATTGTTGCACAAACCCTGAATAATGCTCCAATTCCAAACTACAGCTTTCCCAACACTGAATCAGCACTCAGAATAGTAGTCCAGTAGAAATCAATGTAAATGTCCAATGATCAATGGTAACAAATAATAAGAAAATAATCCAAGGAATGATCTAAAAAACAAATAACAGCTTTAATATGCAACCATCAGCAGTACCATAAAGCAAGAGGCTCACAGCACTAAGCTATTAATCGGAAAACAGTTTCACCTACTGGCATCATCAGTGCAGTACTATGCATGCTTGAGACAACGGACTTGAATAGCTATTTTAAAGGACCACCAGTCATACAAATATGTCATTGAAAATAACATGACAATCCCAGTCAACAAATGTAAAATAATAAATAATAATAATGAATATCATAATGTTAAATATATCTCATTCATTTAACCTCATTCAAATATAACAAAAACTGAACTAACTTAAATAATCCAAATGAAAATTAATCCAAACATCAAATTTATTTCACACAAAAAATATAATACCCATCTACCAATATTCATTAAGTCCAGACTTGCCCATGGCACCCAAATCTATGATCCAAAGTCATTAATTCCTATCCAATAATCTATGTTTAGTTAAATTAGACAAACTACGATGCACAAACCAATTAACTGTTGAACTAACAAATTCACATGCAGACGAACAGGAACACTATAAGAGACTACTACGTAAAATAAACTGGCGTTTATTAGATCCAAATGAAATGTTAGCGCTTTCGGCTAAAACAATATTTAGCCTTCTTCAGACAAACAGCGGAATATTGGATGTCATTGTTTAAAATACAGTCATAAAACCAATTGGAATAAAGTGCATTCTTCAATTTCATGTTACCATGGTTACCTTAAAACGGAATTATACATGATTTATATAAATCTTAAATAATGTTATATTAAATGAGATAAAATCATATGAAAGTGTCACATCTTGATGGTAATAGATCACTTATATTAAAAAATATATATATATGTATATACCCAAATATGAGTTGGGAAATACGTAAAATACTCATCAGTTTTATATTTATTTTCTACAGCTTAATTCATGTGCAGAACATTTAAAGCACAAACTAGTTGTAAAATCTGGCCATACCCTTTATGTCTTTACAGGAATAGTTAAACCTAATACAAAATATAGGTTACCCTTCTTACCTAATGTATTTAAATGTACTAAAATAACGCAAATATGATATACGCAAAAAATGTAATGCTGTATGTAATGTTATGCATGCTCCCCTAAGTTGTTAAACATATTGGTTATGTTATCTGTTGTAAGATAACCACTTCAGCACACATTTGATTGATAAATTATCATTTATCCCTGGTACCAAGTGTGCCCTCGTTCGAATCTGACACATGAGTTCATCTATCTCTAGCCTTATTTGCCAAGGGCCACCCCTTGCATCTGGAGTTCTTTGATGCACTATGACAAACCCAAAGGTATGTCCTGTGTTCTCCAATATGTGCTTAGCTAAAGCGTTATTTTCATCTTTTCTGCTAATAGCATATGTATGTTTGTATATTCTGGTCTTAATTCTACGCTCCGTCTTGCCAATGTAAAAGGCTTTGCATTGGTTACACAGGGCAGCATATACCACAGATTTGGATTCACAATTATAATGGTTGTCAATTTTGTATGTCTTATCATTTATAATGAATTGTGTTCCTACTTTAAGGAATTTACATTGTGCACAAGCACCACACTTGTACATACCATTTGGATGTTGGGAAATAGATTTTCTTGGGGGTCTCTCCAAAATGGCTTTTAAATTTAAACCTCTCCTATATGTCAATTTGGGTTTATCACCCAGTAATGTAGAGAGAGTACCATCGTGGTTAATTACATCCCAGTTCTTATTAAGAATTTCCCTGATTTTTTGGAAATCCAGTGAAAAAGTGTGCAGAAAGGACACACTATAATTTATGTCACTGGGTCCATGATCTTTAGTAGAACTAGTAGGAATTAATGAATTTCTCGTATTTAAATCCGTCTCATTGGTAGTATTAGTAACCAAGAGCGGAATAAATTGACCTGCTTTACGTTTGTTAGATACCTCCAATATGATTTTGTTAATCAAGGCGGATGGATAACCCCTTGCTAAAAACATATTTCTTAGTTTGTTGCATTCTGATTGAAAATCTTGGTCATCTGTTACCATACGTGATGCCCTAACTATCTGTCCCTTTATAACCGATCTTTTTTGGTAATAGGGATGGCTGCTAGAGAAATGCAACAAACTATTAGAATATGTAAGTTTTCTGTATATATTGCTTTTTAGTCTTTGATTGTTGGTATCCTTTGTAAGAAGAATGTCGAGATAGTTGATCTCGCTCTCTTCTATGTTAAAAGTGAACTGTAGAAAGTTGGTCATGTTAGTCATTCTTTCAATAAAAGTAGGGATAAGCTCTCTATCACCCTTCCAAATGCAAAAAATGTCATCCTGGTACCTAGTGTACCAGGAAACATATTGTTGGAATAGAACATCTTTAAATAAGAGTTCTTCTTCCCAGAATACTAGGACAGCATTTGCAAAGGAACCACCACAAGGGGAGCCCATAGCTACACCCGAAGTTTGGAGGTAAAATCTGTTCTCAAAAATAAAAAAATTATTTGTTAAAACTAATTCCAATAGTGTTTCACTTATGTGGATGGTGTTTTCTTCCACTTTTTTGGCAACCATAAATTCCCTCACCCAACTAAGACCTATGTCTTGTGGTATAACTGTATATAGGTCTTTGATGTCTATTGTGAGAAAAACCATATCTGTGGTATATTCTATTGCACTGATGTTTTTCAAGAAAGACCAGGAATCTTTACAAATATGTGCCTCCTGTTCTAATAAAGGTTTTATTATGCTATCCACAAGTTTGGCACATGCGTAGGTGGCCGAACCTCTCCCATCTATAATAGGCCTAAATGGTGGTGTCTGTAAACGTTTATGTAATTTAGGTGCGCCAAAGAAGGCTGAGATTCTTGGGGCTGGCATCTGCAAATATTTGTACGTTTCAGGATTAATGAATCCTTCTAAAAGGAGATCATATAATGTATTATTGATCTTCCTATAGGCACCATGTATTTCGTTAAGGGATACTTCCTTGTAAACTGGTGTGTCCAAATGTTTCATCATGTATTCCACGTATTTACAGTGATCCATTAATACCACCCCCCCACCCTTATCGGGTTTCATAACTCAAATGTTACAGTCCCTTAATAGCTGGAGAAAATCCCACTCCAATGTGGTCATGTTATGAGAATGCCTTTGGTTGCTATACATAATCTGGTTCTTTATTGCCCAAAGGTCAATTTCACACATTTTCTCAAACACCGCTAATATAGGGTGGAGGGGTGGATTATATGTGCTAGAAACCCTTAAAGTATTAAATACTTCAGTATTGTTACCAAGTAGGGAATTTAAATTAAGTTTTCTAACAAAAACTTTCAAATCAACCAGTGTTTTCCCTATGTCCATGTGTTGCCCTGGAACAAAAGACAAATCCTTAGCAAAAAAGTCAACAATGTCCTGATGAATATCGATAAGAGTGTAGTTATACACAATAAAATCATTGTTAGAACTCTTTAAAATGCTAGGTTCTAAACCAAAAATAGGGATTTGGATCATCTCCTCCTCCCTTGTCTTTTGTCCCTCGTGTTGTTCACTGTTTGAGTTCTCATACGATTGGTAACCCGGACATTGTTGGCCTGGCGAAAATCCTGGAGGAGGAGATGATCCAAATCCCTATTTTTGGTTTAGAACCTAGCATTTTAAAGAGTTCTAACAATGATTTTATTGTGTATAACTACACTCTTATCGATATTCATCAGGACATTGTTGACTTTTTTGCTAAGGATTTGTCTTTTGTTCCAGGGCAACACATGGACATAGGGAAAACACTGGTTGATTTGAAAGTTTTTGTTAGAAAACTTAATTTAAATTCCCTACTTGGTAACAATACTGAAGTATTTAACACTTTAAGGGTTTCTAGCACATATAATCCACCCCTCCACCCTATATTAGCGGTGTTTGAGAAAATGTGCGAAATTGACCTTTGGGCAATAAAGAACCAGATTATGTATAGCAACCAATGGCATTCTCATAACATGACCACATTGGAGTGGGATTTTCTCCAGCTATTAAGGGACTGTAACATTCGAGTTATGAAACCCGATAAGGGTGGGGGGGGTGGTATTAATGGATCACTGTAAATACGTGGAATACATGATGAAACATTTGGACACACCAGTTTACAAGGAAGTATCCCTTAACGAAATACATGGTGCCTATAGGAAGATCAATAATACATTATATGATCTCCTTTTAGAAGGATTCATTAATCCCGAAACATACAAATATTTGCAGATGCCAGCCCCAAGAATCTCAGCCTTCTTTGGCGCACCTAAATTACATAAACGTTTACAGATACCACCATTTAGGCCTATTATAGATGGGAGAGGTTCGGCCACCTACGCATGTGCCAAACTTGTGGATAGCATAATAAAACCTTTATTAGAACAGGAGGCACATATTTGTAAAGATTCCTGGTCTTTCTTGAAAAACATCAATGCAATAGAATATACCACAGATATGTTTTTTCTCACAATAGACATCAAAGACCTATATACAGTTATACCACAAGACATAGGTCTTAGTTGGGTGAGGGAATTTATGGTTGCCAAAAAAGTGGAAGAAAACACCATCCACATAAGTGAAACACTATTGGAATTAGTTTTAACAAATAATTTTTTTATTTTTGAGAACAGATTTTACCTCCAAACTTCGGGTGTAGCTATGGGCTCCCCTTGTGGTGGTTCCTTTGCAAATGCTGTCCTAGTATTCTGGGAAGAAGAACTCTTATTTAAAGATGTTCTATTCCAACAATATGTTTCCTGGTACACTAGGTACCAGGATGACATTTTTTGCATTTGGAAGGGTGATAGAGAGCTTATCCCTACTTTTATTGAAAGAATGACTAACATGACCAACTTTCTACAGTTCACTTTTAACATAGAAGAGAGCGAGATCAACTATCTCGACATTCTTCTTACAAAGGATACCAACAATCAAAGACTAAAAAGCAATATATACAGAAAACCTACATATTCTAATAGTTTGTTGCATTTCTCTAGCAGCCATCCCTATTACCAAAAAAGATCGGTTATAAAGGGACAGATAGTTAGGGCATCACGTATGGTAACAGATGACCAAGATTTTCAATCAGAATGCAACAAACTAAGAAATATGTTTTTAGCAAGGGGTTATCCATCCGCCTTGATTAACAAAATCATATTGGAGGTATCTAACAAACGTAAAGCAGGTCAATTTATTACGCTCTTGGTTACTAATACTACCAATGAGACGGATTTAAATACGAGAAATTCATTAATTCCTACTAGTTCTACTAAAGATCATGGACCCAGTGACATAAATTATAGTGTGTCCTTTCTGCACACTTTTTCACTGGATTTCCAAAAAATCAGGGAAATTCTTAATAAGAACTGAGATGTAATTAACCACGATGGTACTCTCTCTACATTACTGGGTGATAAACCCAAATTGACATATAGGAGAGGTTTAAATTTAAAAGCCATTTTGGAGAGACCCCCAAGAAAATCTATTTCCCAACGTCCAAATGGTATGTACAAGTGTGGTGCTTGTGCACAATGTAAATTCCTTAAAGTAGGAACACAATTCATTATAAATGATAAGACATACAAAATTGACAACCATTATAATTGTGAATCCAAATCTGTGGTATATGCTGCCCTGTGTAACCAATGCAAAGCCTTTTACATTGGCAAGACGGAGCGCAGAATTAAGACCAGAATATACGAACATACATATGCTATTAGCAGAAAAGATGAAAATAACGCTTTAGCTAAGCACATATTGGAGAACACAGGACATACCTCTGGGTTTGTCATAGTGCATCAAAGAACTCCAGACGCAAGGGGTGGCCCTTGGCAAATAAGGCTAGAGATAGATGAACTCATGTGGCAGATTTGAACGAGGGCACACTTGGTACCAGGGATAAATGATAATTTATCAATCAAATGTGTGCTGAAGTGGTTATCTTACAACAGATAACATAACCAATATGTTTAACAACTTAGGGGAGCATGCATAACATTACATACAGCATTACATTTTTTGCGTATATCATATTTGCATTATTTTAGTATATTTAAATACATTAGGTAAGAAGGGTAACCTATATTTTGTATTAGGTTTAACTATTCCTGTAAAGACATAAAGGGTATGGCCAGATTTTACAACTAGTTTGTGCTTTAAATGTTCTGCACATGAATTAAGCTGTAGAAAATAAATATAAAACTGATGAGTATTTTACGTATTTCCCAACTCATATTTGGGTATATACATATATATATATTTTTTAATATAAGTGATCTATTACCATCAAGATGTGACACTTTCATATGATTTTATCTCATTTAATATAACATTATTTAAGATTTATATAAATCATGTATAATTCCGTTTTAAGGTAACCATGGTAACATGAAATTGAAGAATGCACTTTATTCCAATTGGTTTTATGATTGTATTTTAAACAATGACATCCAATATTCCGCTGTTTGTCTGAAGAAGGCTAAATATTGTTTTAGCTGAAAGCGCTAACATTTCATTTGGATCTAATAAACGCCAGTTTATTTTACGTAGTAGTCTCTTATAGTGTTCCTGTTCGTCTGCATGTAAATTAGACAAACTGTTAAGCACTACTACATCCAAATCCACAAACATAAACAGTAGAGTGCTCTAAATGTTGTTTATATAAAGCACTTCTTGTTATTTTCAAACTAATGTCACTTAAATGAGTAGCCATTCTTTGTTTAAATGGCTATCTTGCTGTTTTAAAAAATAGTGACTCTTCACTAAAACAACTTTTTAGACAGGTAAAACTTATGTTACCTCCTTTCACATCTTAACTCCTCTTGTGCACACTGCAGTGTTTAGGATAAACCATTTTTTTTCATCTTACCTTTAAACATCTATTGCAAGACCACCAGTTATTGGAGAGCCCACATTATGCCTCTCAGTAGTCATCTTGGGATTAGTGCTTCTGTTTTGTCCTGGTGAGAGAAGGAGTGCAGTTACATTATTTCCCAAGACTGCTGATCACCAGAAAGCTTAATAACTGCTTTATAGGTGACAGCTTGGAATCTGTACTTATATTCTGATCTTGGTGAGAGTAGGAGCAGAGTACATTGATTCCAGACTGTTTCTGATTGGAGAGTGAGTGTCTGTGATTAATGTACCTGATTGGTCTGGTTGCTTTATGAGGCATCTACCAGAAAAAGGCTACAAGCCTGCAGACCCTTGCAACATCTGGGATAAGACTGTAGATCACCAAACAGGCTGTGGCCTGCTTCTCTTCTTGGGATTGGTGCTAACATTTTGCTTCTGGTGAGAGAAGAAGCAAAGGGTTATTGTATCCCAACAGAGTGAAGCTGTTCTGAGACCAGCATTAGTAGTAGCCAGGCAGTAGCCTTTCATGCGATTCCCCTCCTTGCATCATTCTTGAGAAGCTAATTCTTTATTTTCAGTAAGTACTGTTTGATTTCTTCCTAACTTTAGAATATCTGCCTAAATACTTCATCCTTAAATTTTCAGGGTCTATGTATTAGCTTCCCCTCAAGTGTTTGACAGGGCTCTGGACACTTTGAATGACATTTTTGCTGTAAAAGGCTTCAGTACTTAATATATTGAGCTCATATCCAGGCATGTCTAAAGGTCAGTTCCCTGTGCTTTCTCCTGTCAACCTGTTAAACTTGGGCATCTTGAGGCAATGTAGCAACTGCCTCATGTACACACACAACCCTCTCTTCCTACCTTCCAACACTATGATTTGTGAGAGATACACAAATATAGCCAAATTGGAAGCCAAGCACTTTCCAGCCAAAACTGGATTAGCCAGTCAAGAGGAGAAGGTTAACACCTGCACCACACCACATTCAACACATAGCCCTCCAGAACTTACACCACCACAACCCTCACATAGTAACAAAACACCCACCTACTTCTGCGGAGGCTCTCAATAAAAATCTGCCCAAACAACATACACCTCCAAAGCAGAAAGGCAAACAACCACCACATCCCAGCACAAACCATGAGACACATAGCTCACATAAACAGTGTGCCACCCAACCAAAGCCCATAAGGCAAAACAACTTATCCAATACACTAATCATAGGTGACTCAACAGTGAGGCACACTGATGTCCCACTCACTAGGTTGAATAAGGAGAAAGTTACATTCAGCTGCCTGTCGGGTGCCAGGATCCACCACATAATGCATGCACTTAGGTCACTCCACAACAGGTACAAATATAACTCTGTCATTGTCCATGTTGGTGTAAATGACCTGAGATGTACCTCCCTGGACTACATGAAAAGAGACATAGAGGAGCTCTCTGGTCTTGTAGCCCAGGCAGGTATGACCCTAACTTTGATTAGCATCCTACCATCACCCAGAATGATACCACAGTACAATCAGAAAATGATTGACTTCAACAATTGGCTAAGTTTCTAGTGTCATTCTAAGGGGATAGAGTATCTGTCTGCCTGGGATGACATGATCTACAGACCTCAATGCTTTGCCAGAGATGGCATGCACCTGTCACCCCAGGGATTCCGGATACTGACCAAGGCTCTTGCCACCTCTATATTGCCTATTTTAGGCAATGTTCTGAAGACAAAATTACCACCATAACAGCTGCAAGCAAATGAAATCTGAGGGTTATGCTACTCAATGCAGGAAGTCTAAATCTCAAAATACACTTGCTCAAAGCAAAGAGAACATCAACATCTGTGCAGTGACCAAGTCCAGGTTCAAGGCTCCAGAGAGCACCCCAACACTACCAGGCTATAATTCATACCACACCTTTTGGCCCCTAAACCTGGACCGAAGTACTAAAGGCAGTGGTATCTCCATATTCATAAAGGATATGCACACCTCCAGACTAGTAGCCCAACATAACACATCAGTGATACTTCAAGTACAACTAACACAGGGTAAAATGTCAATCCAGGTTGTAGCCTGCTATACATCCCCCATCATGCTCCAAGACTCCCACTCCACATTCCTAAACACACTGGAAAATATTAGGGTACAACCCAATACCCTTATACTGGGAGACTTTAACTACCACTCCATTAACTGGGAAAATTACTCATGTATCAACACACTTGCTCAACATTTTCTGGAAGTAATTAATTCCAATGCCCTGGACCAACTCATTCTTACCCCCACCAGGGGTAGACACATCCTTGACCTGGTCATTACTAAAATGGGTGACTGTTGCTCTACACTAGTAATCAACTCCTCCCCGGTCAGATCTGACCACAAGCTAATCACCATGGATATCCACATCCCACCCTCACCACCCTAAAGGTATCCACCGTAAAAAACTTCTCCAAAGCCAATTTTGGGATTCTAAAAACAGAGCTGGCTATCTTCACAACACCCATGCAAATGGAAAATAGGTGCATGACTGCTGAATCATACACCAATGCACTGTATGAGCACATACACAAGTGCATGGAACACAAAGGGACACTGGGTGACCAAGTTCGCAGATGATTGCAAACTGGGAGCCATTATTGATTCTCCAACTAATGTAGACATTCTACAAAAAGGCCTCACTGACACCAATGACTGCTGCCAGAACCATGGCTTTAAGCTCAATGCCAAAAAGTGCATTGTCATTCCCTTTGGGAAAAATCTGGTGCCCATGAACTACCACATTAGCAGTAGTCCACTAAACATAGAAGGTGTGATAAGAGACATGGGGACACAGGCTGACAGCAACCACTGCTTTGATAACCACATTGCCACTGTAGTCAGAAAGTCCTTCTATGTGGCACATCTCATTACAAAAGGTTTCTCATCCAGGAAGAAAGAGGTCATAATCCCTCTATACTCATCCCTCATTAGACCTATTATAGAATGCAATGCCCCATTTGGTATGTACCTCACTAGACACCTACAACAAATGGAAAGGCCACAAAAATGCCACACTAAGGGGATCTTAGGCCTTAGACACATGCCCTATACAGACAGACTCAAAAAACTCCAGCTATACTCTGTCTCTTATCACCTACTTAGAGGCGATCTCTGCTTGACCTACAAAGCCATGTCTGACCCAGAGCTGCTACGTATGCTACACCTAAAGAAATCACAATGCCTCCATGCCACACACTCCAGGGACCTAAACCTCATTACCACAATAAATAGAACATGCTGGAGGGACAGGTTCCTAACCCAGAGACATCCCATACTCTGGAACAAATTTCCAATTCTCATCAAGCAGATCACTTCACTGGACCTCCTTAAGAGAAAGCTTGACAAGTGGATGGGCAATAGGAAGTTCACCCCGATGATCACTTCAGTGACCTTGCTTGACAGGGGCACTGGGAACTAACTTTGGGAATCATGATGCCAGGGAATCTTCTTGGGCTAGGCTTATATAGGCTCCAGGGCCGTTAGCCTAGTACACACCTATGACCCTATGAACGTGATGTCTGGCCCACATAGAGAGTGCACCACACTGCCACACTGCCATATAACCAACCAAATCTGTATTGCATGTGATCAACTGTTTGATCTCAAACAATTTGGAGGTGTTAGTAGAAGTAAATTACTTTGTTTTTGAAACAACCTTGCAATATATACAGTCGCTACAAAATGTGCACTCATTTGGCTTATTAACATCAAATTTCTTATTGCCAAATACATTTCCTTTCTTAAAAGAGGAGAGGTATTCCCCAATAGCTTTACATCTCCTATAGCCAAAGTGACAATAATCGTCTAACATGTATTCAAAAAATGGATCACTTTTTAAAATGTGCCAATGTTGATCTATAACCTCACATATCTTAAAGGTATTACTTCCATACATAGTTATGAGTCTTGGTGTTTTAGAATCTTGAACAAATTTAGGTTGATTATTTGAAGAACATAATACATTTTCTCTAAACATATTGGCTGCTAATGTATACACATATGTAATGTTAGCCGGCCTATAGCCTCTTTGCAAAAATCTATTTTTCATTTGCCTCCTCCTCAAAAAGTTTTGTACTGCTGCATATAGGATCGTGGGATCATAGGATCATAGGAGATTACTAGACTATTGGCCTTGAGGCCCTTATAAGCCTAGCCAAGAGTTTAGCCCATGTTTAGACAAATGGGCACCCAATGCTCCTGTCCAGCAGGGACACAGGTGGAATCCCAGGGATATATTTTCTGTTTCCCATCTAGTTATCCAGATTGAACTTAAAAAGGAGTAAAGAGGTCCTCTGCATGATGTGGAGAGGGAGTCTGTTCCATAGATGGGGAGTGTCTGGGACACAAATCTGTCCTGCCAACAAGACCAGGTTGAGGCTGAGTGTGCGGATTACTCGAGTGGAGTTTGACTTGTGGATATACAGCAGTCTCATCAAGGTGGGGTCCGTGATCACCTTATATGCCAGACAGAGGTCACCTCCGAGGAGTCTGTATGAAACTAAGTATTCCCCTCAACCATAAAAATTGTGCTGTAGGGATATTCTTGTCACATGATTAGGGTGTCAACTGTCAGCACTTAATAAAGAATTCTTAGTAAAGGGATTTTCATATAAAGTAGTTGGCATACAACCATCCACCAGCTTAGTTATATTAACATCTAAAAAATCAATAGTAAATAAATCCAGTGTACCAATCTATGTTTTGGCCCCATATACCCTCTTGTGAGACTATTTGAACATATAGTACTACAGGATTTGCATGTAAGTAGAGAGAGAATTTTTAGAAACAAAAAAAGGGGGTGGAACAGTCATTTTTGATGTGCAAGATTATTCCAGCATCATGTTAGAATTATTACGTGATGTGGATGCTTACGCTCCTGTTTCTAGAAACCAGATAAATATAGCATATTGCATAATTAATTTATACCTAGAGGAATATTTATTAAACCAAAATACAGACGTGGAGACCTACTGGTTTCTTTCTAACTACAATTATATAATACCTGCGATTTTCTGTATCCAAAAAGTTTAAAAGGATTCACTCTGTCCCCCATTTAGACAAATAGTTTCTGCTACTGCATCCAAGACTTACCCATTAGCCATGTTTGTCGAAAGTTGAACTAAACATATGTATGAGGTTGTACCTCACCTCATCTTGGGGCTTCTTAGGTTATTTGAAGAGCCATGTTTGGAAAGAAAATCTAATTTTTCTAACTATAGATGTAAAAGACCTTTTCACTGTTATACCCAAGAAAGAGGGCTTAGAATATTTCCACTATAATTTGATGCAATGGTCTAACCTTTCCAATGATAAGATTAACCTCATTTTAGAACTAATGTTCTTAATTTTAGAACACAATTCCATTTATTTTGAAGGGGAATTCTTCCAGCAAACAAGACATGTGGCTATGAGAGCATCCTGCGCTCCTACATTTGCCAATTTGTTGCTCTTGGGTTGAGAAAAACAGTTTGTACTCAACAGCCACTTTGCAATAGACTGCATTTATACATAAGATATTTGGATGACATATTGTCTAATGGGATGGTGAAGTCAAGGAAATTCATGCTTTTATGGACTACCTGAATAGCACCACTGATTTTTTGCAATTCACTTACTCACAGAGTAAAGAAAGAATACATTACTTAGACACACTCATTTCACACACACATACAGGTTTTAAATCAAATATTTACAGGAAGGAAACTTTTGTGATTCCTATCTACTTTTACAAGTACCACCCTATATGGGCAAAAAGAGCCTAGTTAAGGAACAATCCATTAGGGTGGCTCATATGACATCACATAGGGAGGATGTGTGGGACGAGTTAACCAAGTTAAAGGACATGTCGTTAGCAAGGGGGTACCCAGAACACCTTCTGGGCAGTTTGTTGCCAGATGTGTACAATGAATGAGGTAATAGTTATAAACGTCTTTTGGGTACTGGCCTAACTAACACATCAGGACAGGACGAGCACAAACACAAGAGGGCGTTAGTAATTGACTACATCAGTTTACTAAGGAAATCAAAGAGATTTTTAAAAAACACACTGGCGTATTTTTAAAACCAAACCAGAACTACATTCATTAGTGGAGTCTCAACCAGTATTTATTTATCTATCTATTTATTTATTTATGTGACATTTCTTGACAAGTTTAGTCAGTCTGAGCTTGCACCCTTTTTCAGCGGAGGCCTGGCAAGAAAATCTCCAAAGAACAAAATTTAAGTAGCAATAAGATATATAAATTCTCGATTACAGACTTAACAAATGATAAAATTCACAACATAGTTTTGAGAAAAAAGTAAGTATCATAACAAGTATAAAATGGAGTGGAACTTAAAACATAATTAAAAAAGAACTCTGTAAGTAGGGCAGAAGAAGATGCGAAGTAAGCAAAGAAGTGGTTAGCAAGAGGAAGGAAAGATAAGGAAGAGGAGATATGTCTATGATCAAGAGTTAGCTATTACGCTGCGAGATAACATGGAGAGTGAGAAGTAAGAGATAGCAAAAATAGTGTAGGGGTAAGGGTTGGCAGGGGTAAAGGTGAGACGCAGGAAGTAAAAATAAAAGTGCCCCAAAATTTATGAGATTTATGGAAAATAAACATGTCTGCCTTTCTAAGGGCACTAATAAATGCGGATGGTGCAACCAGTGCACATACATTACTAGGAACCAAGTTGTGGTGCTAGGAAATATAATTAAAACAAAATTGACCTTCCATGATGGTAATTGTACAACTCAAAGGGTAGTTTACCTAGCGATGTGTGCAGGATGTCCGGCATTCTATGCTAGCAAAACCGAGCTAGCTTGTAGAACCTGTATTTACAAACACACACACACTATTGCCAGCAAGAATGAGAATGCTGTCCTGTACAGACATTCTAACCGATGTAACAGTTAGAGCAAGTTTCATTTTGGTATTTTAGAAAAGATGACAATGGATCCCAGCTAGGGGGGTGGGGTGGGATTGGAAGAATTACTTAAAAGTACATGAACTGCATTGGCAACTTAGATTGGGGGCTACCTTTCCCCCTGGTTTGAATGACAGTGTTGCACTTACACTTGTTTTAACTTTGAAAGCTAATAAGCTATAGCCTAAGTTTTTACATTTTTTGTTACATTTCTCACATTTTTTGCATGCACTATTTTTAAATAATCAGATATTCTGATGCACTTTGTTGTGATGCCTTGCTGTTTAGCAAGGACTTTGTGTATCATTGTTCATTACTGTGCATTTGTTGTCTGGCCCTTTAAAGAACACTCCAGTTTTTATTAATGAATTATCTAACTAGCAATGAAATCTTTTTACGTACTATTTAATAGCCTTGTGCTAGAACCATTTTATTCTGATGAAGTCTGTTGTATGAGACGAAAGTGGTCATTTTATTTTTTCAGGTTGTTAATAAATTAATTCTTGGAGCATTTCCAGACCCTCATTTGGCATTGATTCTCTTTGGTTTCAAATGTATCTGTTTGACACTGCATCATATTCTGTCATTTCAATGATATAGCATAATAGGTTGTGATTGCATGGCACTGACATGTTTATTCTGGGCATGTGGTCTGTGAATGATCCTGTGCCACGTGCATTGACTATTCATATTTACAGCATACTTACACAGACAGACTGGCATTTACTTCTGGGACCGTGTGTGTCCTATATGATTCTTGTCAAAGAATCAGTGATATTGTAAGACCCAGTGTTGTGCAAACAGCAGTATGCGTAATCCTTTCACAATTCTGACTAAATCTGATTGTCCATTTTATATCCTTACCTCCTGTCTTGACACACACATACAATTCAGTTATTTGTGACAGTCTCTTCTGCTATCTTTTGGGGCATGTGCAGTCAATACAGGTGTCTGGAAAGCACGTTGTATAATAGACAGGGGTTTGAATCTTGTATCATCTGTCTGTCAGACAAATGTGTCAGACTACATTAGACTGCACACACTCACAGTACCAGCCTTTTCATGCATTTTCATACTAGGTTATTCATCAGTGCATCTTATGTGCTATGAAATTCCTGTATGCCATTCAGCGGTGTTATTCCTTACACAACCGATGTGCATAAGTCTGTTATACCCATGACTACTATGCATTTTTCAGATATCTGTATGGGCATGTGTTCCACAATGACATAATGCAAATGCTTCTTAGGTCACTCCTTGCTCATATGCATTACCTAGTCACGATGTAATTACATGTTCTGTATTGCATGTGATCCTCCACTCGTGTTTAATACTGCCGTTGTTTCTGTCACAATATACAGTTTAATGGCAGATGTGTGATTCCATAAACATTTACTGTATGGCATGCAGGGAGACCACATCAGAAAATGTGATTGGTCCTCTGTTACAACATTTCTATTGTGTTTCCACTATTGAAATGGTGTTCAGTTACTGTCCCCTATGATTGTATGTAGCAAGCTCAGGATTAGTATGTCAGACATGTTCGCAAATCGGCAACAGCAAAACTGGACTCCTTACATGTCATCTACTAAGTCTTGACATTGGTGAGTTATGTATGATGTTTGTTATTAGAGTGCCATGTATCATTTACATAACCATACAACACTTACCTGTCTATTACATGCTTATAGGTGATGAAACTCTTTCCTATTGGAGGCACTTCATTTCTTTGCAAAAACATGTCCATTTCTGAGTTACCTGACATTAGAGCTGCAGGTCCTTTTGTTCTTGTGTATACATGGTGAGATGGATAATAGATCTGTGCTCGCATGCTATGACTGCATTCTTTGCCTTAATGCCATAATTTGTCTTCTGTCCATGCAAACTATCACACATCAACCCCTTAACATGTATATCATATCTTCACTCCACATTGCTTCACTGCAGCTTATATCCTTATCCATATCCTTTATCAGCATGTCCATTATTATTTATGTGCTTACCTGTGGGATTATCATTACATCAATCTTGTAAGTTTTATGTCCAAAATATTTCTTAAGCACTTTGCCACATTTGCTTGAGTGATATGAGCACACATTAAACATTTTCCTTTTCCAACAGTCATACACTAGTCATCACCTTCATTCGGCTGTTCCCGTTAGGGGTCGCCACAGCTGATCATCTGTTTCCATTTCTTCCTGTCCTCTGCATCTTGCTCTTTCACACCAACCACCTGCATGTCCTCTCTCACCACATCTATAAACCTCATCTTAGGCCTTCCTCTTTTCCTGTTACCTGGTAGATTTATCCTTAGCATCTTTTTCCCAATATACTCAGCATCCCTCCTCAGCACATGTCCAAACCAACGTAATCTTGCCTCTCTGGCTTTGTCTCCAAACCTTCCAACCTGGGCTGACCATCTAATATACTTATTTCTGATCCTGTCCACCCTCGTCACACCCAGTGCAAATCTTAACATCTTTAACTCTGCCACATCAAGCTCTAACTCCTGCCTTTTTGTCAATGCCACTGTCTCCAACCCATATAGATTCATAGGTTCATAGTTCATAGTTCAGTACTAAGCTAACTGCCCTTGCGAGCCATTTAAACCTAGTCAATTATCTTTTGTGAGACTCAAACCCTGAACCTTGTGTTTGTAAGGCAAACACCTTAGCCATTAAGCCACCCTCCCAACCCTGCAGACCTCACCACTGTCACACTACCCTAGTACATATCCTGTACCACTCTTACATACTTCTCTGACACTCCCGCCTTCTTCATACAATACCACAACTCCTTTCTAGGCACCCTGTCATATGCTTTCTCTAAGTATACAAAAACACAATGCAACTCCTTCTGACCTTCTCTGTACCTCTCCATCAACACTCTTAGAGCAAACATTGCATCTGTAGTGCTCTTTCCTGGCATGAAACCATACTGCTGATCACTAATCAGTCAACCTGTCTACTAGGAGTATCAATTGATAACAACCTTAGCTATGATGACCATATAAATTCTACAATAAAGTCTGTCAACAAAAAACTAGGCACCCTTTACAGAATCATACCCTTCCTTACCCCTTCTGCCAGAATTAATATTGTCTAGACACACCTGATCTCTACCCTGCTCTATGTTTCTGCAATATATAGCAATCTATCTAGAAACAACCTTACCAAACTCTCCACCAGTTACAATAACATAGCCAGATTTGCCACTGGCACCCCCTTTAGAACTCACCACTGCCACAACCTCAAACAACTGGGATGGTTAGAACTGCAGAACCTACTACCGTGTCAACAACTTGTTATCACCCAAAATATCCTTTATCACCCTACTAATACCCCAATCCTTACTAATCTGATTACCCCCTACAAAAATCTTGCAACACTACGCTCAACTAACAAGAGCCTAGTTTCCACTACTAAATCTAACAACAAAGCTGGAGACTCACTTTTCACCAACACAGTTGGAAAAAGCTGAAAGCAGCTTCCTAATGAGCTTTCATATCTTGCTTCCACTCATCTTAAAGAATACCTTAAAACTCCCTGGCTTTGTCCCTGCTCTAACCAGACTGATATCTCTTTCCCCCTCTTCCTTTCTCTACACTTCTCTTCTCCACTGTTCTATGTCACATACCTGTAATATTGATTACCTTCTTACGCCTTAAAAAAAATTGATAAAAATGGTTTACAGTTCAAATTTTTGTTCCTTTGATTGCTATCTCTCAAATGATTGCTCTCTGTATTTGATCTAAGCTTTAACCTACTAAAGGACAAGTTTACCTGAACCTCAATGTAACAATGTGCTGTAATTCATTTGACTATTTACTATATTAATGTAATCTCTGTCACTGCTAATGCTTGGAGCTTTTCTCCCCGGGTCTCTACTGAAAATGGACATATATCCAGCTAGACTAGCCCGGTCAACAAATGTAAAATAAATAAATAATAAATAATAATCATCACGTCCCTTCTTAACCTAGCTTCCACTACTCTTTCCCATAACTTCATGCTGTGACTGATCAATTTAATCCCTCTGTAGTTACTACAGCTCTGCACATCACCCTTATTCTTAAAAATCGGTAGCAAAACTATTTTTCTCCATTCCTCAGGCATCCTCTCACTTTCCAAGATTTCATTAAACAATCTGGTTAAAAACTCTACTGCCATTTCACCTAAATACCTTCATGCTTCCACAGGTATGTCATCTGGGCCAACAGCCTTTCCATTCTTCATCCTCTCCATAGCTATCCTTACTTCTTCCTTGCTAATCCATTGCAATTCATGATTCACTATCCCCACATCAGCCAACCTTCTCTTCCTCTCATTCTCTTCATTCATCAACCCCTCAAAGTACTCTTTCCATCTGCTCAACACACTCTCCTCGCTTGTATGTTTCCCTCATTATCCTTTATCACCTTTACCTGCTGCACATCTTTCCTAGCTCGGTCTCTCTGTCTAGGCAATTGGTACAGGTCCTTTTCTCCCTCCTTAGTGGCCAACCTTTCATACAACTTTTCATATGCCTTATCCTTAGCCTTTTCCACCTCTCTCTTTGCCATACACCTCATCTTCTTATACTCCTGTCAACTTTCTTCATCTCTCTGACAATCCCACTTCTTCTTTGCCAACCTCTTTCTCTGTATACTCTCCTGTACTTCCTCATTCCACCACCATGTATCATTGTCATCCTTCCTCTGTCCAGATGTCACACCAAGCACCTTTCTAGCCGTTTCCCTTACTTCCCTTACTAGCTCTGCTGTAGTTACACAGCTATTTGGTAACTCTTCACTGCCACCCAGTGCCTGTCTTAACTCATCCCTGAACTCCACCTCACAATTACCCTTTTTCAATTTCCCCTGTTTGATCCTTGGTGCTGCCGTCACACTCCTCCTCCTCTTCTTGATCACCAACGTCATCCTACAAACCGCTATCCTATGCTGCCTAACTACACTTTCCCCAGTCACCACTTTACAGTCTCCAATCTCCTTCAAACTGGCCCTCCTACATAAGATATAATCCACCTGTGTGCATCTTCCTTCTCTCTTGTATGCCAACCTATGCTCCTCCCTCTTGTTAAGATACGCATTCACCACAGCCATGTCCATCCTTTTCACAAAATCCACTACATCTGACCTTCTGAATTCCTTTGTTTAACACCATACCTACCCATCACTTCCTCATCCCCTCTGTTCCCTACACCAACATGCCCATTGAAATCTGCTCCAATCACCACTCTCTCACCCTTGGGTACAGTCATCACCACTTCATCCAACTCACTCCAAAATTTTTCTTTCTCATCCATCGCACACCCAACTTGTGGAGCATATGCACTAACAACATTCATCATTACACCATCAATTTCCAGCTTCATAAACATCACTCTATCTGACACTCTTTTCACCTCCAAAACACTCTTAGCATACTGTTCCTTCAAGATAACTCCTACGTCATTTCCCCTCCCATCCACACCATGATAAAAAATTTTAACCCACCTCCAATATACTTAGCCTTACTCCCCTTCCATCTGGTCTTTTGCATACACAATATACCAACCTTCCTTCTGTCCATCACATCAGCTAGCTCTCTCCCTATACCAGTCATACTGCCAACGTTCAAAGTACCGACCCTCACTACCACAGTCTTAGCCTTTCTCCTGTCTTCCTGAAGTTCGCCCATGCCTTCCACCTCTTCTCCTCCTTCAGCCAACAATAGCTCAATTTCCACCAGCACCCTGTTGGTTAACAGTACTGGTGGTGGTCGTTGTTAATCTGGGCCCTATACCGATCCAGTATGTAGATATTTACTGCTGTCCGCATGAATAATTTGGTGATGTTTTACACCGGATGCCCTTCCTGATGCAACCCTTCCCCTTTTATCCGAGCTTGGGTCTGGCACAAAGAAATGCACTGGCTTGTGCATCCCCGGTGGCTGGGTTACAGTCATACACTATTATAAGACTTTATTGTATACCAATTTCCCCAGTTTACTTCCCCTCATTTTGTATTGTGTCCCTTTACTTGCCAGTAATTATGTCTGGGCTATAGTATGTACACATTTCTGAGCAATACTTATATGTGATCCATTTTGTTTACATTGTGTGCTAGTACTTGCAAACACTGTTTCATGGCCACAAATGCTATTGCTGACCATGGGAAGGGGCTTGCATTCGAGTAGGGGTGATGAGCAGTATGTGTATTCGACTACTACTGCTGCTCAGCTCACTAACAAACTTGTTAATGAATCCCACGGGCTGTCTCTGCTCAGTAGGCTATACCCAATTCACAAAACTATTTGCTCTTGCATTTTTTTCAGATTTGTCACCTTGCTTATCTACTTTATGACAGACTTCACTGAGATATGTTATGAGTTTAGAAGATATATCTAATATCCAGCAGTGAGTCTGGAGTGAAGTAATTGCAATTCAAGGACACTCAGATAAACATAGAACAATACTAGAAAGTAATTACATAAACCATAAGATTAAACCTCCAGCAGCTCAAGCAGGCTGAAAGTCCAAGCCAACACAGTAATATACCAAAAACCCAACAGAGAGAATGGCTCAACAACTTGCAGGTACTTCACAGATTTAATATATAAACTTCAGCACAACTAGCTCAGCAGCTTTCACCCAGCAGGTGCTTCATCAGATTTAATATATAAACTTCAGTACAACTAGCTCAGCAGCTTTCACCCAGCAGGTGCTTCATCAGATTTAATATATAAACTTCAGTACAACTAGCTCAGCAGCTTTCACCCAGCAGGTGCTTCATCAGATTTATTTTTTTGTTTCTTTCTGTTGAGATAAACCATAAAATTCTTAGTCATACACACATTTAAGTAGACACACTTAAAAGTCTGGGCCTCAGTTTTCACGTACTTAGTAATGGTCATCTCCCAAATTAAGCAGAGCTGTGTAAGGCAGTTCTGTTGTATATGTGTGTCTCCCCACCCAGTCATCAAGACTATCCCTAGAAGCAGTCATAGTAATACCTTGCTGGCTCTGTAGTGGTAAAATATTCCATAAACTGGGAATATGTTAAGTTTGGAACCTATTTTTCCAGTGAGTTGTGTTGATTTGTTGGTGGATATAATTCCTCTCAACCTCTATGTGCAGGACATCTAGACAAAGCCAAAAATAGTGGTGGGACAAAGGCCTAGAATAAGGTAGACATTTTGAATATTGCTGTTATAATGTAAATTAGAATGACTCACTAAACTATTGCTATCCGAAGCTAGTTTTGAGTACCTTATTGGTAGCAAATGCTAATGATGTGTTGTTGTACGTATGCTGAGGGACTTCTACTGAAGCTTCTCCTTACCAGTTCTGCGTGGCTTTGCAAATATTTCTTTATCAGAGTTTGACACTTTTGCGTCTTCTGTTGTAGTGGTAGAACTGAAGGTGAGACCACATGTTGAGCACAGAAAAATATTAATCAAAATAAAGACACCTCCATATTAGCTAGGCATCTGTTTCTTTTACAGACATATTTTTGTTTTCAGGAGGAGTAAAACACAGTTAATACTCTGCCTTAGGAAATCAATTGTTAGACGGCTGGAGACTGAAGGGGAACAAAGTTGCTGGCCCTACATATTATTCAGTGTTTTGAGTGCTAGCTTATTTTGTGAAAAAGAAAACTGAGGGAGAGCTGGGAGAGTACTAACAGAACAGTATCCTTTGTTCCCCTTGTGCAACATGTGGTGACATGATGTACTCAGTGCAGCTAGAAGCAAATCAAAGAAGCCATGCTCTTTAACATTTGTAAAATGACCCCTAAAAGCCAAAATCCATACAAACACATCAGATGTAGAAATTGTTTAAACCATATTAATACACCAGTTATTCTAAATATAATATTGTAGTATATGTAGTATAATCTCTAAAAATCCTACAGAGAAAAAAAAGATTTCTGGCTATACTGAAGGATGTAAAAATTAAATAAACATTTCAGACATCATATAGGATTTTGAGACCTGTCTCAGTTTAGTTTAGCTTTTTACCATTTCATATGCATTTTATTGTTACTGCTCATATTCCATCGTACAGTTTTTTTTACTCATATGTCTTGGTTAGGTCCTTTGGACTTTTAAGCTCTATTTGGGTGCTGACTTTTGACAGATTTTGCATCTGTCAGGTTTTCAGTGAAATAGTAGTAGTTTGAACCACCCTATTGGTAGTTCGCTGAGATACCCGAGTGCCTGACACTATTAGAGGTGAGTGGGCTGTTGTTCGTAATCTGATTGCTGATTTTTGTCATTTATGTCTTTATACTTTCCGTTTCAGTTTTTCCTTGATAATATTTTTTATTATGGGTATGTAGGTTTATGATGCTAGATGGGGTGTTCTCCATCAGGTTAGACATTAACCAGTAATACTTCAGTATGCTAGCAGCTGGTTGCCAGATTGTGCTTACATGCCTGCTAGCTGTTGTTGCCAGTAGGACACCTTTTACTGCCGGACTGGACTTTGTTGTCTTGGTCGCATTTGTGAATTTTCTTGGTCCAGATAGTGGGAGCGATATATTTTTGTTTGTGATCGCCATGGATTGATTGCATTCCTGGGGATTTTCTGAATGGTAATGGTGCTTTCCATTCGAGATATGATGCAAGCTCAGGGTACATTGCAGCTGCGGTTTAGGCCAGTATTATTTGATATTGTGCTGCTGCGATGGTTATAAATATGTTATTAAACGTACTAGCAAAGATCATGTTTTGCACTTGTTAATAGCAGCAACATATTGTTGCTTTTTATTTTTAGATTGTTAGTTACTGTATGGGATATACTACTTGACAGTATTGTTTGCGCAGCATATCCTTTCTATACTACATTGTATACTTGGTGTGTTTTGATGCACATGGTCTGTTTACTGACCGGAGGCTATACACTAAGGAGTTCAGCATGTGCTCAGTTGAGCGACTTCAATAATATAGTTGGTGTATACATTTTAGTTGTATTTGTGAATTGCTGTATTGTATACTTTCACTCAGAAAATACTGTTTTCTGTTTTATGACTCATGTTTCGTGGTCTGTGTTCTGGCCATGATTCTCTACAATTTTGTAGTAATGTAAGTTTGGTTTGCCAGCAGGCTTGTATCGTTAGCTTGATAGGCGGTTTTGTTTTATCTATGTAGAACAGTTTGCCCAAGGCATTTTTTGCTATTTTTGTCATCTTTTTAAACTTTTTTAAGGAATTTTTAATTTGTTTTATAAAATTTTTAACATTGCTTCTTTAAACTAGCCCACAATGATTGTTAGTAATTATCTAATTAGGGTCTAAATTGGTTAGTTTGAGTGCCAAAAGGCTTTGTATAAAAAGCTGTCTAAATTCATGTTTTATTACACCTGAAGAAGCGTAGTACAGCTACGTGAAAGCGCTTGTGTGTTCCTGTTCCAAATAAAGAAGTTTTCCATATCAGTGGTTATCTCCGTGTGGTGTCTCCAGTGGATTTTGTGTGTTTCATTGTAGCATATGTAGTATAATCTCTAAAAATCCTACAGAGAAAAAAAAGATTTCTGGCTATACTGAAGGATGTAAAAATTAAATAAACATATAATGCTTCTAGAAGAATCTGTCTACCTGAACAATGAGTAAGTAAACTCCTTAACATCAAATAAATATGCTCAAATATTACCTGACTACTGTACTCAAAACATTAGAAGCAATTATAAAGTCCAACTAGTAGTGGCAATATATTACTATAGCAACTAACATGGCATTTTTTGCTCCCTAACCATAGTTATAATCTCTATATAAGTAACTCAGATTATGATGTCATATTTATCTTAAGAATAGGATCAAATTCAGTTATAAATAAAATATCCTTCCTCACCTTTTAAAGTAGAAACTATGTTGTAGTAAATAATATACTGAAGAAAATAAGTTAAGATTCTGTCCACACTGTTAACTAACAAACCAAATGATATTCTAAACAAATTATTTGATAACACATTCTGTGTTCATACATAGGATTTAGGCAAGAATATCACTTAACTTGGACATTAGAGCCTTTAGCGCAGTCAGAGATGAATAAAATTTATGATAAAAAGAAGAAATATGACTAAAATTATCTTCGTCATGAAACATGTTTATAAAGTGCTAAAGTTACTTATTTATCATATCAAGGAATCAGAACTGCCTAGACATAATAAGGCCTTGCTGAGTTTAATTCTGGTGGCTACCATAATAGCAATTACAGGAAAATGGAAATCAAAGTCTAAACCAACAATACTAGAAATAATAAATATAGTTAAAGAGATATAGGAACTGGGAGTGGTACTAGAACAGGGTAGGGGCAAATTACATGGAAAAAATGGAAATTGTGGAAACAATGCATGCAGAATAATGTTTTGGAGAGAAGGAATGAGGTTAAAGTGAATGCAGGAATTTAATGATCTATGTAATGTTTGATAGACAATGGGCAGGATTCACGAAGCCTCTGTGTAAGAGTTATAACTCTTACACAGAGGCTGCAGTTAAACGGAGTGATGTCAGCATGCTCTACATATTCATGAGAGCATGCTGAATCACACCTAAGGCTAACACGGTCCATGTAAGACAGTAGGGGGCGTGTCCGTAGGCCAAGCCCTGTAAGCGGACAAGCCCCCAGAAGAGTAAAAGTGCCCAAAGTAAACACCCACGACAGAGTCCATGGAAATGTGAATAAATACAACACAACACATGCCCCCACAGACTATGAACAGAAAATATATAAATGAACATGTTATAAATTTTTTTTAAACGTAAAGATGTCTGCCCATGAGTGCGATCGTTTGCGCAGGCGTGCCTGTAATGCAGCTACAGTTAGCAGTCAGTGGGAAAGCATATAAGAACTAAATATGCAAAGTAAGTCAAGAAGCAATAGCGTAGCAGTAGAGATATTGGCTGAAGAGCAGGCATTCATGGTTCAAGCCCCCACAACACCAATTTTTATTTTTAGCAAAATAAGCACGAAACAAGTCCCTGACAAACATGTACACATATAAAATCACATTTTATGTAAAATGTAATTAAATAGTCCATTTATTTTGAAGAAATGTGAGGTAACAAAACAATAAAAAATGCCAGATGTGCCTATAGCTGAGCTACAGTTTAACAGGGTGAGTGCATCTGCATGTAGGTGAGCAGTGGTTTAACTGGTGCAAAATGAGTGCCCGTAGCTGAGCAATGGTTTAACAGGTGCATATTGAGTGCCCGTAGGTGAGCAGTGGTTTAACATGCTGAAACAGTGTGCCCCTAGCTGAGCTGAGCGTGATATGCATTCTGACAGCCAAATGAGGCGTAAGCCAGCGCACCCTGCTTGCGCGGAGCTGCGCACCGCGCTAACAAGCTAACCGACGGGCAACATTGAGCAAGCTGTAACAAAACTGCCTTTACACAGACACACTCCCTAGCCTGTCTAGACAGTCATAAAATATAAAAAGCAGTGGCCAGGTTTGAACCCAGGATACCATGCACCATAGTCAAGGCACTGAACCACTAAGCCAAGACAGCTGTACTCAGAAATGCAGTAATAGCAAATATATAGGAATGAATAGAAAGTGGAGCATGACAAAGCAGGTTTTGTGAAGTGGATACAATTCCAAAATGGCCAATCACAGATAAGTGCGGGAAAAACGGCATATATAAGCCCCATAGGTGGGAATACACAGTATAACCAATTGTAGAACTGACTTGCAGCCAGAATGTCAGGTGTAGATGAGGGTAGTTGCTTTTGAGCACAGAGGTGGGGTGTTGAGGAGTCCAGATACATGGTCTGGCTCCCAGTCCGCAATCATGAGGCCCAACTCATGCAGGGCCAGGTCCTATGGGGAGCATAAAGGGCTGAGGCGTGGGACCGGTTGGCTCATGATCTCACCAGTGCCACAGTGATTCCAAGGACTGGTGAGCAGGTCTGTCACCACCATGCGGACCTGAAGAGATGCAAGCAGGACCAATTGAACCTTTGGATACAGGAGGCCCGGCAAATGCCCAACGCCCCACTACTGAGTAAGTTACATTTAATTATGTATGTAAGAAATTAAATTAGCTGATATTATGGATGTGTATTCCAATATTACTTCATTTATATTACAGCTGCAGGTGTCCGTTCTGCGAACCACAGAGCCTATGGTGATAGGCTGGTGTGGTTGCGCCACCAGGCAGGTCAGTAATCCACCCCCAGTAACTGTAAAGAAATATCAAAGTATGACAGTTAGCAAAAGAGTGCAGTGTAGTCACTAAGTAATAAAATGTGCAATTAACAGTGTACAAGTCTTTGCAAGTATTGCTTGATTACAAAAGTGTGTTGCAGTCTGCAATCCAAACAGAAAAATGAAAATGTCTCAAATAAAGACTGAAATAAAGATGCCCCACCTGTAATATAATAGTGCATAACCTGCAGCAGGCTGAAAAGTACAGCTGCAGAAGATGAGCAAATCACATGTGTGAAATATATCCCTGTTGAAATACTGAAACATGACAGAAGTGAGACTGCTGGAAAGGATATAATAACTACAGGTAAAACATGTCAATAAAGCCTAGAAGTAAGTACCATCCTGAATAGTAAAATGAAAACAAGTGAGAGGGTGTGAGAAAGAGTTATGAATCCACCAATAAAGTAGTAATAACCCCTGAATAAAGTATACTGCAGTCAGTACAGAATGAAATGAATGTGACAAGTAGAACCAAACTGCAAAATGTGTCCAAAGTGTTGCTGCAGCTGGAATGTGTATCCCAAAATCTGGATATGTTGCTCTCAGTCTGTAATATGCAGATAGTATGATTGTCTGAAATATCAAACATCCACAGTTGTCTATAGCTATATAAAGCAAATGTAGCAGGATGATGTAGCTGAACAAAGCCAGATATGAACGTGTATGAATAACAATAAAATTTATATTGATGTAGCAGTAACAGTCCTATCACCAAAGTGAAGTAGTTATCATATAGGAAACTGTAGTTAGAACAGTAGTGTGTATATATCTGTAGCTATTATAAATGTACAGCATATGTATTGGTATTCAAAGGTGTTAATAATATTTTCTTCACCCCACCCTATAACCACATATAACCCATTCCACGTGAAACTGGTATGTGCAATCACAATTAACACCCTGGACATTTGTCCTGATGGGTCATAAATATTTGCATGTCTGTTGATGCATCTGCCCTGTTCATACATCCAAACCTGATGGCCTGTTGCCATCAATCAACCCTGCATGTTGTTGGACTGTGTATTGCTGTTCAAATTATGCATGTGTTATGCTCGCTGTTCAATGGTGTGAATATCTGGGTGTTTGGTTAATGGGAATACTAATGCATGCTGTTACAACTAATTGCGAATGGTATTGTATGTTACTAACCCAAACTGTCATGACATAATGCAAAACATAGAACGACAGGGAAGGCAGGTTCCAGCGGACCCACCTCTCCCACCTCAGCTGGCGAGTGCACCTGGCACTAGTGCCCAGTCTGGACCCTCCTCCAGTGGCCCTGTGCCACCTGTGGGTGGAAGCACTGCAGGGGATGGGGTCCGTCCCCCCTCTGTAAGCATGGCCAGAGGAGAACCACCACTCACCCTCCATAGCGTCCGGACTGTGGTGCGTAGGGAGATCCAGGACTCTGTTCTTGAGCCCCTACGCCAGCTTGAGGCACAGGTGGCACAACTTACGGGCATGCTTGTTGCCCAGCCTACACAGCCCCCAGCACAGCCAAGTCCTGGGCAGTGAAGGAACAGTGGCAACTGCCCATGAGTGGGGATATCAGTTCCACTGTTGCCATCTGTGGGCTCATGGGCTCTGGATATCCAAACCTCCGTCCCCGTCAATTGTGTAACCCCCCCACACGTGTCATACACCACCCCTGTATGCGTCTTGTTTGTCTTGTCTGTTGACCTACCCAACCTACCTCCCCAGCTATACCGACTTCCTTCACCTGACATACCACTCTCACCTGAAAAAAAGGGCACTCTGTACCCACAAAAAAATTACGCCCCATCCATAGCTGCCCATTCCGCACATGGAAACTATCAATCACAATTGGCTGTACAACAAGTATTATTGTTGTCCTTACACCTCTCTCAGGGGTGGAAGGTATCAAATGTCACACCAAATTACAAACATATGCACAGCTGTTGCTGATGAATAAATGGGCAGTTATGGGCCTTACCTACATCCCTCCTGCAAAACCCAAGCTTGTTTCCCTACTGTCTTACCCTCTTTGTGACCCCTTTTTTACCACTTTCCTGTCTTCCCATTTTCATTTCTTTCAAAGAAAATAGTGCGGGTGTGCGCAAGAGTAAGCACGTTTAAACAGTTGTAAGCGGGTGTGCACATGTGTGCGCGGAGCTAAACGGCAGTGCGCATGCGTGAGCTCCATGCAAACCAGCGCTAACCTGGTTACAACTGCTTAAAAGTGCCTTAGTCACTTTGATTGACAGGTCCTGTAGTCAGTTCAGAAGCAAAATAAAATCCCACTGGCAGTCCCAAACCCAGGACCTTGGAAACAGTAGTCTGCATGATTTACCACTAAGCCATGACTTTTATACAAGAGCATTGTTCTAAAATAAATATATCATGTAATAGTAGGAATGAATGTAAAGGGAATATAGGATGTGTAGTACACAAAGCATGTCATTCAGAATTACTGTCAAAACTAGTGGATTTCCATAATAGTAGTGTGTGAACAGAAACAGCCATGCTAGTTAGTAGCTAGTAGGTAATAATGTCACTGTAGCACCTTGCAAGCCACACACATACTCACAGCAGGATAATCACTGCCCATACCCCACAACCTCTTACTGGAACACATCCGGACCAAGTAATAAAATATGTGGAGCAAAGGGCCAAAACCAGGGACACATTACAAATAATGTTACAACAAACTCAGACAGTTCAGATAGAGTAACAGGTTCTGCATTTTGTGGGATGTTTGGAAGGATATGAAGTCTGAAACTTGAATGTTTGTCACTATATTCTGACTTGAGCCCAGAGTGATTTGCCAGAAAAAGCTGTGCATGAGATATTGACCAAAATATGAGGCGGAAATGTGGACAACCTGCAAATATTTGTACACATGAGAGGTCTAACACCACCATATTTGAATAGTTAAGAGCCTAGACATAGCAACAGTGAATGAGTTACAGGGATGCCCCACAGACTCCATGTGAAATGTACAAACAGTAGGCAGAAAGGTGTTACAATGCATGCAATGGAGACTATGGAGTCCTGAAAGTATGCACCACTTGCATGGCAGAAAAAGTGTAGTAATACATATGCTCATGCTATCCCACAGTCACAACTGCAGCATACCAGACAATTTAATGGGTGTACCCCACTGATATGTACCATTCCATGAGGCAGATAACAGATGCACCTGAGAGTCTCTGGGGCCTGCTCAGCAGCATACTCAAATACCCTAATAGATGTCAAGGCCCACACCATGGCCAGACCACACTGCATCCTGTAACACCCTAGCAGATATAGCAAGCATTTCCAAGGTGTGAATGTACATGGAAAATAGGAAAGCCACAGCAGCACACTACAGTCAAGACACCTAGCAGGCATACAAGTAGTGACTGTAAAGGGCAAATATTGAAGCCATAGCAACAAAGTGCAAGCAAAAGTTCAAGGGAAGCACACACACACACATTAACAGTAGTAGTAGTTGTAGGTGTCAGTGTACATACACAGTTAGTACAGGAAACTGGAGAAATGAATGGAGAAATGTTAATCTACAACACAGATGGAAATATGAGAGAGATACCAACCTTTATACTCACAGAACATTGTCCACAGCATACCAGCATGGTCCTTGCCCTTAAAATCTGAAAGGGCTACGCCTATCTCACATACCTTTTTATAGCACTGTTCTGAAATCACAGTGAGAACTGCAATCAGTACACACCTGGCTGCATGCAATTAACAAATGCTGGCTAACAATTGGTGCAGAGGCCATCACATGGACATATGCAGATACCTACAAAAGTATGCTGTACTCCTAGTCCACACATGCAATACTTTCATTGCACCCTGAGGAGGAGGTGAGAGACAGAGAGAGAGAGAGAGAGAGAGACAGAGACAGAGACAGAGAAAAATGAAATTAAACAGACACAAACAAAACTGTTCAGCAACAGCCACCTGAAAGCTGACAACTGGCAAGTGGAGCAGCAGGACACAAAACCAGACAGCAACACAAGCAGCTGTGACAAACACAGGTAATGTAAAGTAATACTATAAAGGTCTACATACTGTGAACCCTCCATATGTGTCATTGGTCTGTATCCATATGTATATGAAGATGTGCAAAGGGCAGGGACATACAGCAACTATCAGTGAAGGCTGTACATACATTTGTATGTGAGAGAATCTATTTGCACATATCAATGTAGGTTGACTGTAGGTTGTAGTGCAATGTACAAAGTAGGTTTCACAGTTATGTATGTTTAGCAGTATGTTAGTGTGTGTATACAGTATGGTAAACAAACATGTTGATATACCTGTCTATCATATGGATACGTATGTATGTCAAAATATGTATGTATGTATATATATATATATATATATATATATATATATATATATATATATATATATATGCATATATGTATACATACATAGAGAGAGATGTAGGAATACATAGACAGATGTAGATAGATAGAATATGTACAAACATATATATGTAATACACACATACAGATATAGATATATGTAGATACATATACATAGAGAGACTGATCTGACTATCTACAGGTATGACTGTATATGACAACCTCAACACCCCCTGTTCCACCCCCTCTGTCACTCTCACCCCCTCTCTGTCCCCCCCCTCTCCATATCTATAGCAATATATGTACATCAATATATATATATGTGTATATGTATACAGACATATATATATATATATATATATATATATATATATATATATATATAGATGTATATATATACATATATATATCTATATATATATATATATATATATATATAGAGAGAGAGAGAGAGAGAGAGATGTATATATATTCTGAGTGAAGCACATGTGTACAGATGTATTGCAACAGGTGCCTGGTGACAAAGGCATGGTGTGAACACCAGTGTCAAAACTGGAGTACCATACCCAATTTCAAATCACCTACACCAGTAACCACCAGATATGTGATTGGCTGCCCACCACTGCATGTGTCAGGGGTGAACAGGGTCATAAATGTGTACAATAGTCCCCCCAATGATATTTACAGTGGCACACTATTCCTGGAATACCTGCACATGGTATGTGTCAGTAGACATGGTGTGTCAGCTATGGACATGTACGTCAGTGTACCCCTCCACAACACATAATGGATGCCATGGTATGTACCTCACATGACAGCTACAGATATGGAGAAGGACACAGTGACATGTACAACACTGTGACAATGCACTCAAACACATTACCAATGCACAGTGACTGACAACACCACAGAGTACACACATACTACCCACATAGAGGTTACCACTCCTGGATTTAGATATGTAAGTCACACCCATGACAGATGTCCAACAACCATAGTAACACCTCACACCATCCACAACCTAAATGACTGCTGTGTGTCATCCATGCCATTGCAATAGAGAGCACATGTGGAGGTAAAGGTTCCTACCCACAGATAAGACATACCCTGCAATAAACCACACAGTGTTAAGAAGCAAGACTCCCCATGAGTACATGTCACACATACCCCTGCTGAATGTTAGTCAGATAGGTAATATGCCATATGAGTCACCCTGTGTAACTGTGTGACAGCAGCAGGTACCATCACACCACATGTGTCACAATGGTCAGGGTAGCAGAACAGTATGCTGCTGTAGTCCCAGGGACAATAGCATATTGTATAGTATTGTATTGTAATGTATTGTATTGTGTTGTATTGTATTGGTATGTTGAGGTGCCTCCTTCGTGGAGTGGAACCACTGCTGCTGTGCGCCAGTGTACAGGTACATATCCTGTAGTCAGGCTAGTGTTACATAGCACTTCTATATGTGTGTTTAGCTCCTGTCAGAGTTCATGTAGCATGAAACCGGGGATACCATCAGGTCCCAGTCATGTTGTGTATTCTGCTTTCATGAGGGCGGCTCTCACCTGGACATCTGTGATGACAGGGAGGTTACAGTCAGCTGAGATAACTATGTATTATTTTGGGGGAGAGGGAGGGGTGATACCTGCACTGAACCTGTCTGCCACAATGTTGTCAATGTCTGTGGTTCCAATGAAATATTTGTTGTTGTGTACTAAATATGAGCATAGAGGAGGGATTCTGACCAGGTTGCTAAGATAACTGAAGAAGGCCTTCTGGTTATCTGTAGTGTCCCTCTTGATTTCCCTCTCAAAGATGCCCATGGATGTTTGTATGAGGGAAAATAGATCCTTACTAGTACTGCTCAGACATGCCTTCCCTTTATGGAATTATGGTCTGTCTTGCAGTAGCTTCCATCTTTTGTAATACAATCTGTCTATGGCTGGGGTCCACCAGACAGGATGCTGTCCCTTTGGTCATATATGGGATTGCATGATCCATGCATTCTTGGAGATGTCTGTAGAAAGCATTTGTGTAGGGGTCAGCAGTGTGGGTTGTGTCTTCCACTGGCCCAGTGGGCTGAAAGGATACCATGTCACTGTTACAAAGTGTAAAGTTTGCATCTGCAATGTTATTCACTATAGTCATTTGTGCTGGTGGTGGAGGAGGGATATGTATATCTAGGGCAATTAGTGAGTGGTCAGCTCACAGTAGTTAATGATGTAGGCCATACAGTACCTAGATACAACCCCCCAGAGTGATGAGGTGCTCTGGACCTGAATCAGTGTTCTGACTGCTGGGGTTTGGTAGTATGTCGTATGGAGTGTGCCAGGTACTGTTGCACAGTTGCTGGCTGAGCACTGATACCTGGCCATTTACATGTGTATCCACCAACAGACAGACAGATGCTATATATGTGAGATATGTTGTATCATAACAGTCGAGTAGCATGTGTTTTATGTGTGCCAAATTCTGCTGACATATATTGCTGATATCAGGTTATTTTCTTTTTCAGGTACATGGCTCACCCGCGAAATCCCGCTTACTCCACAGCTGAGGATGAGGAGATACACCAGAGCCTGGTGCGGGATTATGCAATACTCTTTTCCCGCACCAGCCAAAATCAGCAGGAGAGGGCTGCACTGTGGCAAGACCTGGTCCGTCGGGTAAATGACATAGGCACGTATAATAGGACATATGAGCAGGTACGACATCACTGCAGTGATTTAATCAGAAATGTCCATCAGCGTGCATCGGATATCCACAGGCAACAGGTCGCCACAGGTGGTGGGGTGGCTACACATCCCCCACTCACCAGACTGGAGGGACTACTCATGAGTGTAATGGCTCCAGTCCGCCAGCAACAACAACAGCAGCAGACATGCATTATGATGGTGGCTGGAGCCACACAGCAGCAAGACTATGAGCATGCAGGTAATATGCCATATGTATAGTTGACTGTTGTGTACACTGGTAGTTAATGCATGTGTGAGGTGAGTCCTTGGTTTGTAGCTGTCATCATAGTATTTAATGCGCAAGTGTGATATCCTCAATATTAGCAGCTGACCTGTGAAAGGCGACTGTTGTACTACTGACCTGTATCATACTCAGTAACAATGGCACAGTTGTGCCCACTGACATTAGTTTCCTCACTTCTGCAGGTCCCTCCGGTGTAACAGCAATGCAGCCTATCCATGCTGGTGAGTGTGTATTAACAATACCTGTAATAGTCTTGATAGTAATAGTAATATTAGGCTCACTTAGTAGTGCTCTTTGTATGCATGCAGGTGTGTCTGTGTGTTGATATCACTCATACTGAGTAGTGTACAATTGTGTGCAACTGTGTGCATGTGTACATGTGCATGTGTGCATGTGTGCACCTGTGCATGTGTGCACCTGTGCATGTGTGCACGTGTGCATGTGTGCACCTGTGCATGTGTGCATGCGTGCATGTCTACATGTGTGCATGTCTGCATGTGTGCACATGTGCATGTGTGCATGTGTACATGTGTGCATGTGTGCATGTGTGCATGTGTGCATGTGTGCATGTGTGCATGTGTGCATGTGTGCATGTGTGCATGTGTGCACATGCACATGTGTGCATGTGTGCACCTGTGCATGTGTGCATGTGTGCATGTGTGCATGTGTGCATGTGTGCATGTGTGCATGCACATGTGTGCATGTGTGCATGTTTGCATGTGTGCACCTGTGCATGTGTGCATGTGTGCATGTGTGCACCTGTGCATGTGTGCATGTGTGCACCTGTGCATGTGTGCATGTGTGCATGTGCGCATGTGCGCATGTGTGCATGTGTGCATGTGTGCATGTCTGGACCTGTGCATGTGTGGATGTGTGCATCACTGGTAATGTGTAGACATTGTAAACTGTGTTTCCTGTTTCCCTCCCACAGGTTCTGGTACTGCTCTGGTGTCATGCAGCAGGGAACCTGAATCAGGTGCCATGGGTACTGATAATGATGACATCTGTGTAATGGCACAGGAAGGTATGCCAGGGTCCATCATTGGTCAGCCAATTGACAGTACACAGCTGTCAACCCCATCAATGTGGACAGTTATCCTGCCAATACACCCTTTGTCACCAATGTCCCTAGGTGATGGACAGCATACAGTGGGCATTGACCAGGGTAATGTGGTATCTGTGGCACATGCCTCCCACACAGCAGCAATGGGCATGGCCCTGAGATGGTTCCACACAGACAGATGTCCAGGGGTTCTCGTGGGAGCATTCGTGGGCATACTGCCCCTGTCAGATGTGCCCACAGAGGTCTTACAACCTCAGCTATGTTTTGGGCTGTCATGCAGGCACAGTCACGTATGGAACGGTACACCAGACAGGGTCTGAGGGAGCCGACAGCATGTCGCACAGCCATGACTGACAGTATGCATGACATTGCGGCTGCCATCCGTAATTTCACCGATGTCATAGACAGACGTTGTGGGGACATATTAGTCCAGTTCCACAACTACATGTCCATGAGCCAGGGCGATGGTGGACGGGTGAGGCATCGACGTGGGCGTATGCCAGCAACAGCAGCAGCTGGCAGTCGTCGTGGACGATAACAGGGCCGCGGCCGCCCCCATAGTGCTAGCAGCAGCCCCAGCAATGGTGGGTCTGTGCTGTCATCAGACCACCCCAGGAGACCACGTGCACATGGCTCTGGCCAGGCCCGACAGGGATCTGTGTCCTGTCAAAGACCACCTGCTTCTGATGACAATACCCAGTCTGGGTTGGTACCGGATACGGTCCGTAGCACCCCTGCAAGGGACAGGTACTGTGTCCATGGCCAGAGACACTGATCTGTATGACCTGGCAGGTACAGTCTGTGGCTGTCCACAAACACCAGTATATGCCAGCCATGAGGTGGAACTGTGTGCATCCATACACACATGCGAATTGACAACACCTAGGGCTACCGCATACACGCACACACTGCATCAACATTGCCCCACCTTGTACTGCTGTCCTTCACCAACACACATACACATACATGTCAATTGGTGGTATCGGTGGCTGACTCAGGCATACCAAGTTCACACCCTGTGCATATGATGAAACTGTGCCACCTCCTGCAATCTGTAACATCAGTGCAGGTACAGGTTAACATGTTACTGATGCACAGGGTGACTACATAGACGTGTAGTAATAGTATCATGTTGTTAACAGTACTGTGTGCTGGAATAATTGAGGGTATATCACAGCATTCCTGATGCTGTAAGGGTGTGATTGTCATGTACTGTTGTCTACACCCATGGTAAGTACCATAGTGTATCATCTGCACATGTTGGCATACTGGTGGTAAGGATGTCAACAGAAGGCTACATACATAGGTAGTAAAGGGGATAAGGTAATGAATGTATTAATACGCAATGATGGACATGTAAACTGCAAGTGGCATGTTGCCCACACTGGACTCTGCAATGCGGATGTTTGAGGATGTTGATATGTGTGCAGTACTACATGACTGGTACAGGACACACAGGAGCACCCTAGCACTGCAAGCTCACATCTCATACCATGCTAGACAGCCCCAACACACAAAACTAACTGTCAGAGGAGGGAGAGTCCCCATACATGTCAGGGATACTGTGGTGGCAGGCCAGGTAGCATACATCCTACTAAGTATGGAACCACTGAGTGAAGGCTCAGTGTCTGTTATTTGACATGTGTATTACTGCAGGTATGAGCCCATGGGTTTCCATCCAGTTATTGTACATCCTGACAGTACATGGTCTGTACACTTGTGTGCACTGAGACTGGACCCTAGCCATCTGACCTGTGTATTTCCATGTACATGTGCATAGTGCCTGCATATTTGCAGTGTTACCTACTGGAAGTGGTACAGCTTGTTTGTTGTACAATGGACTACATGCAGCCCTGCTTACTGTAGCTTTGTTTGCAAGCATGTTTGCTTGCAATTACCCTGGAATACTGATCCCACCTGCAATGCATAGTTACAGAGCTTCTGTGGACTCCTAGTGACATCTGCATAGCTTACTATATGTATGTCCATGTCTCACTTGACAGAATGTCACTGTTTGTCCTGTTCACATGTACGTTGCCTGTGACACATTGCATATGACTTACCTGGCATTTGTCCACGTGAGCAGTCATATATGCTACTGCTAACTAATCACAGGCACTACACCCTCACATATTCATCTTCTGTTGAACCACCTGCTTCGCTAGGGGCGGCTTGCACCTGTCACCCCTGGGCTTTCGGATATTGGCAAAGGCTCTTGCTACCCCCATAGTGCCTATGTTAGGCAAGGCTCAAATGACAAACCCACCTTCATAGGTATCACAAGGGATAAGAAAGTAAAAGTAATGCTACCCAACGCCAGAAGTCTAAACCTCAAGATGCATGCACTCAAAACTCTCCTTAGCATGGAGAACATCGATATCTGTGCAGTAACAGATGCCTGGTTCAGGGCTACTGAGAGCACCCCAGCACTACCAGGTTATACCTCATACCATGCTTTTCAGCCCCAGAACTTGGAATGAACCACAACTGGAGGAGGAGTATTGATATTCATCAAAGATACCCACACCTCCAGGTTGGTGGCAAAGCACCAAGCATCAGAGACTATCCATGTGCAACTAACAATGGGTGAAACTGCCTTCCAGGTTATAGCCTGCTAGAGACCACCCTCCAAAACCCAAGAACTGCACTCGGCCTTCCTGAGAACAGTGGAAATATGAAGGTCTCTGCAAACACCATTATATTGGGCGGCGTAAACTACCCAAACATAGACTGGGAGCATGACTCTAGCTCCAACACCATAGGCCAAAGATTCCTAGAATATATGAGCTCAAATGATATGGAACAACTTGTTACCACTCCCACAAGAAGGGGAAACATACTGGACCTGATCATCACCAACATGGGGACTCTATGCTCCAGACCAGAAGTGTATCCCTCACTGGTAAGATCAGACCATGAACTAATCTCACTGGATATTAACATCCCGACCCCACCCCCTGACCAGAACACCACAGTGAACAACTTCTCTAAAGCAAATTTACACTCCTCAAAACTGAGGTGGAAACCTTCAAAGCCCCCGGGCCTGTGGAAACTACAGACCAGACCGCAGATTCCTCTATAAACGCATTCTATGGACACCTTCAGGAATGCATGGATCATGTGATCCCGAATAAAACCAAGACCCAATCCTCCAAAGGCAGACGTCCTGTCTGGTGGACCCCAGCCATAAACAAACTACACAATAGAAGGAGGAAGCTACTAAATGATACAGCAAAATCCCAAAAAGGGAAGGCATCACTGATCAGTATTAGCAAATAACTACAGGCACTCATAAGATTGTCTAAGGCCAGCTTCGAGAGAAATTGCACAGGACACTAAGGATAATCACAAGGCTTTCTTCAGTTATGTTAGGAACCTGGGTGGTAATACCCAGATATGCTCAGAGGTAGTCCAAAATGTCAATAGAAACACCAAACCCACAGACATTGCCAACATTCTAGCTGACAGGTTCAGCGCAAACTTCTCCCCCCCCACACCGAAAGGGCAAATATGTATCCCAGGAGAGTGCTGCCCCCCTGACATCTCAGATGCTCAGGTAAGAGCCGCCCTCTCCAAAGCAATACACACTACATCAATGGGACCAGACAGTGTCCCGGGCTGTATCCTACATGAACTCCAAGAAGAGCTACAACCAAACATAAAACTACTGTTCAATCCCACCCTTACTACAGGATATGTGGCCAAAGAGTGGCGTACAGCAACTGTGGTCCCTCTCTAGAAAGGTGGTGCCTCAACGGATCCTGGACACTATTGCCCCATAAGCCACACTAGCTCGGTCTGCAAAGCTATGGAAAGGATCATCATGGACCTCATAAATAAAGATATTGGGGACCTACAGACACTGGATCATACCCAGTTTGGCTTTGTTAAGGGCAGATCCTGCCTCTCAAACCTGGTTGATTTCTTTGAAACAGTCACCAAGGCCATTGACGAGGGGAAGGTGGTCCACACAGCCTACCTGGACCTTGCAAAAGCCTTCGATACAATACCCCACTCGGGCATTCTACAGAAGCTCACCAGCTTAAATATAAGCCCCTATGTCACTAGATGGATTGCACACTGGCTCAAGGACAGAACCCACATGGTTAGAATTGCTGGAGCCATGCCAGACTCCAAACCAGTTACAAGTGGTGTCCCACAAGGCTCAGTCCTGGAACCTCTCTTGTTTGGTAAATATTTATTGGAGGTACAGGCCAACACGGAAGGACTGTGGCTGACCAAATATGCAGATGACTGCTGGCCGCCATAATCGACTCTCCAGCCGACACAAGCATCCTCCAAAAGGGCCTCATAGAAACAGACAATTTGTGCCAGAGCCATGGCCTCAAGCTGAATGCAAGAAAGTGTATAGTCATCCCCTTTGGCAAAAACAAAGTGCCCACAAAGCACCACATAGGTGGTAATCCATTAAGTACAGAAGAAGTAATTAGGGACCTGGGGACCCAAGTTGATAGCAATCTCTCATTTGACAACCACGTGGCCAAAGTGGTTAGAAAGACATTTTATATAGCCCACCCCATCATGAAGAGATTCACATCTAGATCAGGGGAGGACATTGTGCCTCTTTACTCATCCCTCATCAGGCCCATAATTGAGTACAATCCCCCTGTTGGGATGTACCTTACCAGACACCTGCAGCAACTGGAAAGACCCCAAAAGTACCTCACCAAGAGGATCAAAGGGCTCAAACAGATGCCATATGCTGACCAGTTAAAGAAACCCCAGCTCTACTCAGTGGCATACCGCCTGTTCAGAGGCGATCTGTGCCTGATGTATAAAGCCATGTCAAACCCGGAATTAATGGGCATGCTGCACCTGAGAATATCCAAATCCCATCAGGCTACACGCTTGAGAGACTTGAACCTCAGCACTGAAATAAATAGGACATGCTGGAGGGACAGATTCATAACCCAGAGGCTCACTTCACTCTGGAATAAAATCCCAGTCCATGTTAGGCAGAGTCCCTCATTGACTCTCTTCAAGAGGAAGCTTGATGAGTGGATGGGACATTTTAGGTGTACCCCAGGTATAACTTCTGTGTCACTGTTAGACAGAGGCACAGTATACTAACCTCGGAAAAGGGCATGGCAAGATATATTTACAATGGATGGCGACAGCCAAGCACATTCTGGCTAGGTTCATAAATGCCCTAGGGCAAATAGCCTAGTATGAACCTATGAATCTATGAACCTATTTACCTTGTTCCCCATTGGCCCTATGTGCTGTTAATCACCATGGCAATCACAATACTATGGTAGCATGTGCAAAGGTCAGTTGTCAGTCACCTCTATGGTACAGTTGTGGAATATGTGGGTCATGTGGCAATGTCACAGCTGCCACATGTACACAGTCAACCCTCTCCCCTACACATGGACATACAACACATGTATGAGATGGAACCACATAGCCAAACTGGGGACTAAGCACTCTGAACCCAGTACTGGCATAACCTTTCAGGTGGCATGAAATACTACAGTGACTACAATACCAGTCTGATATAGACCTACACTGACAGCAATACAAGCACGTGAACACACTGGGCCATTCATGGAGCCTAAGAATAGCATCCTGCATGAGCGGCAGACACCTCTGCAGCTGGCACACAGGCATACGTTATGCCTGAACACATCACGCATAACACATAGCACACAAATCCTTTGTGCCAGTCACAGCCTGTACGGCTAGACAACACACCTGCCCCAGTTGTGTTAGGTACCTTTATTGTCCGGTACAGTGAGGTCACGCTCACCAGGCTGGACAAGGTGAAGGTCACAGTGATATGCCCGTGGGGCACTATGGTCCACCACATAACACAAGCATACAGGTCAGTCAGAGGCATTGACACATATGACTCAGTCATTGTCCATGCCACATACCTTCTCCTGCTGTACTTATAGGGTGCTGATATCATCAGTGTTTAGAAAGGGGAATGTGCATCCTGTAGTGAGTTCTCCTAGTTGCCAAAAGGGGCATTTCCCTCACACAAAATTGCACACACACTTACACCCCTCATCCAAACACACACACTTGCCATTTGCAGGATTTAAACCACTACCTAACTATGTTATGACACTCGAGACGGATGCATTAGCAGAGCGCGCTATTTGCATTATTGATCGGTGTCCCTTCTCCTGCTGTATTTATAGGATGCTGACATCATCAGTGTTTAGAAAGGGGAATGTGCATCCTGTAGTGTGTTCTCCTAGTTGCCAAAAGGGACATTTCCCTCACACAAAGTTGCACACACACTAACCCCCCTCCTCCAAACACACACTTGCCATTTGCAGGATTCAAATCACTACCTAACTATGTTATGACACTTGAGACAGATGCATTAGCGGAGCGTAATATTTGCATTACTGGAAGGCTTCCTTTCTCCTGCTGTACTTATAGGGTGCTGACATCATCAGTGTTTAGAAAGGGGAATGTGCATCCTGTAGTGTGTTCTCCTAGTTGCCAAAAGGGACATTTCCCTCACACAGACCAACCCCACGCATTTGCAAGATTCAAACCCCTACCTAATTATGTTATAACACTCGAGATGGACGCATTAGCAGAGCTTGCTATTTACATTACTAAGAAGTTCCCCCTTCTCCTGCTGTACTTATAGGGTGCTGACATCATCAGTGTTTAGAAAGGGGAATGTGCATCCTGTAGTGTGTTTTCCCAGTTGCCAAAAGGGACATTTTCCTCACACAGACTTGCACACACAAACCTCATTCACACACACCCACAGCATTTGCAGGATTCAAACCCCAATCTAACTATATTGTGACACTTGAAACTAATGCATTAGCAGAGCACACTATTCACATTACTTGGAAGTTTCTCTTCTCCTGCTATACTTATAGGGTGCTGACATCATCATTGTTTAGAAAGGGGAATGTGTATCCTGTGGGGAGGCAGACGCCAAGCACACTCTGGCTAAGTTGTCATTCCCTAGGGCAAACAGCCTAGTGTTGACCTCTACACCCATATGTTTAATTGTCAAATGCACATTATTTGTTGCTGATAGACTGTTTGCAGGTCTTTATTGCCATAGCATTCCCCGTTTCTATGAACAACTTGTGTATCTGTGGAAGATGTTTGCATTTTGGAGGGATCCACTATATCACGTATGTCTCTCTAGTAATTTAACTGTGTGCACTCGGCAGATTGCTGTAATGTGGTTGGTTCCTGGAATAACACGTACAAATACCAGATATGTGTGGCCGACTGCTAAACTGAGATTTGGCCTAAGTGTGTGAGCATGCCCAGTTCAGCTTTCCCATGGCATGTTGTCTGACATATGTCTCATTTATCAAAGTGTGTGTGCATGCCCAGTCTGAGCTTTCCATATGTTGAACTCTGCAGCCCACCACATTTGTGGATGAGTGTGAACTTCAACAAATATCTCCCGTTTATGGTTGTGTGTTGTGTGTCATGTTGTGCAGTTACTGTCCGACAGCTTTGTGTGTGAACACAACAGGGATTATACTGTGCCTGCAGGATTTGCATGGGATACTTTGCATACAGTTGTCAACATCCTTTCATACTGACCTAACACTGTAGTACCGTATAGTGTACTGGTTCAGTACTTTGATTCTGGTGGACAGTATCCTGGGCTTTAGTCCTATCACTACTTTACATTTCCATAGTGAGCAGAACAGCCTGGTTAGGGGCCAGTTGTGCACATCTGACCATGTTGCATTATGTTCAGATATGAAATACTTAAACCAGGCTCGTCCAACATTGGTAGTGTATTCCACAACATAGGTGTACATTTGCAAACACTAACGATGTGCCCAAGGCCATTTCTAATGCTAGTCAGAGAGTGTGTTTGTCCTTCGACACACATTGTAAGTGGAGTTTGCCATGACATATGTCATGGTTAGTATACTGTGCCTCTGTCTACCTGTGACATAACAGTGATACCCAGGGTAAACCTACAATCTCCCATCCACTCATCAAGATTCCTCTTGAGGAGGATCGATGGGTGACACTATGGATAGCCTGTACTGGGAGTTTACTCATCAGTGGGGGTGGCTTCTGTGTTATGGATCATGCAGTACAGCTTGTCCTATGTATGTCAGTGCTGGGGTTCAGGTCTGTCATGTGCATAGCTCACTGCCATTCAGATTGTACAAGGTGCAGCATGTTTATTGATTCCAGCTTGGACATGGCTTATACATCAGGCACAGCTTGCCTCTGGGTGGGCAGTATGGCAGTGTGTATAGCTGCAGTTTGTTTAATCAGGCAACACATGGAATCTGTGCAAGCTCTTTGATACTCCTGGTGAGGTACTGTTGGGGACTTTACAGTTGATGGAGGTGTCTGCTGAGGTACATCCCACAGGGGCTATTGTAGTCAATTGTAATGCTGATGAAGGATGACTGCAGAGCCACAATGACCTCCCCTTATCTAGATCTGACAACCTTCATGATTAGGTGGGTATATGGTATGTTTCTGTAAACACTACACCCACATGTTTGTCCAATGCAGGATATCTATCACCTTGTGTCCCCAGGTCTCTCATTACATGTTAAGTACGTAATGGGTTAACACCTATGTGGTAATTGGTGGGCACTTACTGTATATCCACGGGGGTTGACTATACACTTTTCTGCAATTAGCTTGCTGACATGGCTATGGCACCAGTTGTCTGTTTCTATGTGGCCCTTTTGTGGGATGCTTGTGTCAGCTGGAGGGTCAGATATGGTGGGCTGTTTGTAGTCCTCTGCAAACCTGTTCAGACCCAGTCCTTCCATGTTGGCCTGTACCTATAGGACATATATACCAAACGAGGGAGGTCCCAGGACCAAGCCTTGTGGGATGCCGGTTATATCTGGTTTGTAGTCTGACATGGCCGCAGCATGTCTGACCATGTCAGTTCTGTCCTTGGTCTGGCTTGCAACCCTTCTACTGACATAGGGGTTTATATTTAAGCTGGTGAGCATATCTATAATGAACATGTAGGGTATTGTATAGAAGCCTTTGCAAGGTCCAGCTACGCTGTGTGGACCACACTGCCCTCATCAATGACCTTAATGACTGTTTCAAATGAGTCAAACATGTTTAGGGGCAGGATCTGCACTTAAGAAAGCCACACTGGGTAGGGTCTGGTGTCAGTAGGTCCCCAATATCTTTATGTCTGCAGTACATGCTGATCCTTTCCATAGCTGTGCAGACCGAACTTCTCAGGATTCTGGGGTGGTAGTTTTCAGTATCCATTCAGGCAACACTTTTGTTGAGAAGGACCACTGTTGTTGTACACTGCTCTTTGGGTACATATCCTGTGGTAAGGCTGACATTGAGCAGTAGTGTGATTTGGCATTCCATTCTTCTTGGAGTCCATGTTGAACTCAGCCCAGGACACCATCTCATACCATTGCTGCTGTGTGTTTTGCTTTGTAGATGCTGGCTGTTACCTCAGCATCTGCAATATCAGGGGGCCAGCAGTCTGCTGGGATAGATATTTTGCATTCTGGGGGGGGGGGGGTTGCACTGCACCTGTCAGGATGTATGTTGGCAATATATGTGTGTGTTTGGTATGTTGTTTGCAATATTTGTTTGATTCAAAGCATATCTGTGAATTCCCAACACGGTTCCTACCATCAATTGTGGAAGCCTTGGGATTATCCTTAGTGTCCTGTACAATTTGTATCTTCATAGGTTCATAGGTTCATACTAGGTTATCCATCCTAGGGCATTTGTAAGACTAGCCAGAGTGTGTGTGGCTTTCGCCACCCCTTGCTATGTGAATATTATGGCCATTTATGATTTGCTTTGCTGTGCCTCTGTCTGGACGTGACACAGTGAAGACCCCCAGTGCAACTCTATGAACATCCATCCACTTGGCAAGATTCCTGTTGAAGAGTGTCAGTGAGGGGTTCTGCCTAACATGGAGTGGGATTCTGTTCCAGGGTGTGAGGAGCCTCTGGGTTATGTATCTGTCCCTCCAGCACATCCTATGTCATTATGTGTTGAGGTTGACATCTCTCACTCTCACAGCTCCGATGGCTTTGAGTTTTCTGGGGTGGAGCATGTCCATTACTCCTGTATTGGACATGGCCTTGTACAACAGACATACAATGCCTCTGTGTAGGCAGTATGTGACTGCATTCAGCTGGGGTGTTTACATCCAGGCAGCATATGACATATATTTGAGACCCTTTATCCTTATGGTAAGGTACCTTTAAGGTCTTTCTAACTGCTGCAGGTGTCAGGTAAGGTACATCCCAAATGAGGCATTGTACTAGATTATTGGTCTGATAAGAGAACAGTATAGGGGCACAATGACCTCTGTTGACGTAGATGTGAATCCTTTCTGATACGGTGTCCAATATAGACAGTCTTCCTAGCCACATTGGCAATGTGAGTGTCACATAACAGGTTACTGTCCACTTGTGTCCCTAGGTCCCTGATTACTCCTTCCATACATAATGGTTTACCACCTATGTGGTAATTTGTGAGTACCTTGTTTGGTATTTGGTGGGACATTCATACTGTCCAGTGTCTTCAGGACGGCTGGGTGGGGTTCCTGTGTGTGAGAGTGTGGTCTGTAGCATGCTACAGACTGTACAGCAGTCTAACCTATGGTTAGTTGCACATGGGTGGACTCCAATGCCTTGTGCATTGTCAGTTACCTGGACGTATGGGTGTCTGTGCTGAATATGGATACTCACCCTCCTTTTATGTTTTGTTCCAGGTTTTGGGGCCATAACATATGATATGTGGTATAACCTGGTAGTGTTGGTGTGCTGTCAGGAGGCTTGCAGCAGGTTTCTATCACTGCACAGACATCGATGTTCTCCATACTGGGGATGGCCTCGGGAGCATGCATACTGAGGTTTACACATCTGGCATTGGTCAGCATTACCCTTATGTTTCTTTCCACTTATGTTTTGTAGGGTGGTGGGTTAGTCTTTTCAGTCTTGCCTACAAAAGGCTCTATGGAGGTGGCAAAAGCCTTATCCAATATCCAGACACCCAGGGGTAACAGGTGCAAGCCATCCCTGGAACTTCTGCGTGGCTTGTCAAGCATGACATCCCAAGCAGACAGACATTGGATCCCCTTGAAATGACACCAGTAATTGTGCCTCTGGTTACAACTGATCATTCCGTGTTTGTACTGTGGCATAATTCTTGGTGAGGGTAGGATGCTGCAAACAGTCAGTGTCATACCGGCCTGGACTACATAATCGGGGAGCTCATCTATGTCTCTTTTCATGTAGTCTGGGGAGGTACATCTCAGGTCATTCACACCAGCATGGACTATGGCTGCATCATATTTCTACTTGCTTTGGGGTGACCTGCATACTTGTGTTATGTGGCATATTGTAGCAGCCTACAGGCAGCTTACTGTACCCTTTCCCTTGTTCAGTCTGGTGTGCGGGACAGCAGCGTGTCTCACTATGGAGTCACTTATTACAACTGTATCAGGCATGTTGTTTCTCCTTCTGGCCTGTAACTGTTTGGCACACCAGCTTTATGTACTATATGTTGCATATGCTATGTTTGGAGGTTGTTTGATTGGGTGTCTGCTTTGGAGGCCTCTGTTGGTGTGGTGTGTTTGTAATTTGGGCCTCCGGGAATGTTTTTCTGTGTTTATGTCTTTGGTTTGCAGTTGTGATAGGTCTATGTGGGACTGGGTTTGTGGTGTGTGTGGTTACCTTCTCCTCCTGACTAGTTTTGGGAGTACTGAGTTGAGGGAGCTCAGCCTCCAGTTTGGATAGATGGTTGCATCTCTCACATATATTTGTATTTTGTGGGGGGTGTTGGGGGTTGTCTGTGTACTTGGGGCAGGTGTAACATTGCCTCAAGATTATCAGATTCAACTTGTTGTGGCTGGCCTTAGTGGATTGTATGTGTGGACATATTTTATTGCCATACTACTGATCAGTGATTACTTCTTTTTTTATGTTTGCTCTATCATGTAGTAGCCTCCTCATTCTCTTGGATGGTTTGGTTATGGCTGGTGTCCACCATGCCAGATGCCTGCGTGTATGGCATTGTGTCTTGTTTTAATTTAGGATTGCATAATCCAAGCATTCCTGGCACTGTTCATGGAATGCCTGTATAACAGGTTCTGAGGTGTGGCCCATATTTTGCACCTGCACAGGACCTTTAATGGATTCCACATCAGTTTGGAGGAGTGCAAATTTTGCTTTACACATGTTTTTCACTGTGGTTTTCTGGCCAGGGACTGTGGTCAGGATGTGTATATCCAGTGTGATTACTCTATAGTCTGGTCTTACCAGTGAGCATGACACTTCTCATCTTGCCATCCAGTACCCATGTTGCTGATTATCACATCCAGTATGCTTACCCCTCTTGTGGGAGTGGTACATTGTTCCTGGGCATTTTGGTTTATGGATTCTATGAACTTTTGTCCTACAGTGTTTGGGCTAGTATAATGCTCCCAGTCTATGTCTGGGTATTTTCAGTCACCCAATATAATGTTGTTTGGAGGACTTGATATATTCATGTATTCCAACATAGGCCAGGTGCAGTTCCTGGTGTTGGGATGGTAGTCTGTAGAAGGCTATAAACTGGGGGGCAGTTTTAGCCACTGTTACTTGACCATGGCTAGTCCATGCTGCTTCTTGTTGTGGTACCAACATGGGGGTGTGGTTATCCTTGACAATTATTGCTAGTCACCCTCCTTTTGTAGCTTGCTCCATGTTTTGTGGCTGTACAGCACAGTATGAGGTGTAACCTGGTAGTGTTAGGGTGCTGTTGTGAGCCTTGACCCAGTTTTCTGTTACAGCACAGATATCAACATTCTCCATACTGGGTGAGTTTAGACTGCATGCATCTTGCTGTTTAGACTTCTGGCATTAGGTAGCATTACATCTAGGTTCTTATCCCTTCTGATACCTATGGAGGTAGGTTTGTGTTTTGAGCCTTACCTATTCAGGGCAAGCTGTGGGTAACAACAGCCTTTGCCAGTATCCATACGGCCTGCACTGATAGGTGCACGCCAGTCCTAGCAGGTGGAGCATCATGTCATGCTCAGCATGTCATCCCGGGCTGGCACACATTGGATCCCCTTTGTTAAATAAATTTGTTAGAATCGGACTGTAAAAATCATTGAGTTATTCAAAAACAATGTCAATCAATAACAAACAATAATGCAGGAGAACTCAAGTATCTTAAAGCTCTAATGTACATTAGGAGGCAAAAAACCATACACAAAGTTGTATAGAATTTTGACTAGTTTATTCGTACAGTGTTTGCCATTTTATAGCATTTACAATCAGCTTTTGCCCACCTCACTGACGTGGTCAGTGACAGGGTCTTTACATCATAGTAACTTAGTAAAAAGTGCTGACATTGTGTTTTTCAAAGTCTTTTCCCATGAGAATGTTACAGCCTTGCAAACACCTGGTCAGTCACGATGACCTCCTGAGGATGTAGCCAATTCAAGGTTCTCAGATTAGTTCGAATACAATAGATGTATGTCTTCTTTAATGCCTCTCTTTGTCTTTCCTTGTTCCCCAGCTGCGCACTATCAGAGATAGTGCGCACAAGGCTATTCTCCTGGTGGAGGCAGGAAAGAGGACACACATGCGAACAGATTTATTATTTTCTAATTTTGCAAAATAATCTTTACTTGAAAGACATGAGCCAGGCTGTGTTTGCAAGCTGCCAAGGTCAAATTTCTGATTACACTGCAGCTTGTGCTTCAAGCAATAATATGCAGGTTTATTTCTACTATTATTCTAGTAAGACAGAATTAAATGCATTATATACTACTTTCCAAACTTTGTTCTCTTTTATGGATTTAAGTACATTTATTCCTAACTAAAGCACACATTTCTCTATATATTTGATCACACAACTTATATATGTTTGAATGTTTAAATACACATCTTCCTAAGCAGCACACATTGTAAATATATTTTTCTAGGCAGCATGTATGTAAATATATTTTCTAAGCAGCATGTATAGATTTCTCTTACATTCACCCTCCTGTTAATGCATTTCATTCTTATTTGAAACATAAACAATATTATTTCATTCCTCAGCCTTTCCCTTTCAAGGGCTTTCAGCTAAGTAAGTCATTGGTTTTATATTTCAGAAAAAGCATCATTTGAAATTAATCTTTTAATTTCAACACTTTGGTAAAAAGTTTTAGTAGCAGATATATCAACAAATTTTTGATTAATCTTTTCATGCAGGGAATTTCACAGTAAACACATGTTCCTATTAGGAGTATACCCACACAAATAGCAATTAAATGTTTAATAGGATGGAACCCCACCCCCCCCAAACAGATTCTGGAAAAAGTCCGTCAGTGGGTTTGGGCCTGGTTTAGTCATTGCTGATACTTGCTGAATTACCTCTAGGTGGTCATTGATTTCATGTTGGTTGTCTGGAATGTACGCACAGCATTTTTCTTCGTGTACCACCTCTTGCCGCTAGGGTGAAGTAAAAAGCCATTCGATTTTGTAGCACAACAGTTTTTATTGCATTCAGTTCATTAGTCACCAATTCTAGGGTGGAAAAAGTTGCATTGCTCATGACTTTTTGACAGCTTCCTCAGCTCCCAGATCGATTTGACTGCTCCATAGGCTGGTGGTATTTCTGCCCTGGATATAACACTGTTGCCCAAGTTCATATGAGTCAATTTACTTTTGTCTTTCACTGAATTATGGCCTTTTCAACCAGCTTCGATTTTACCAACTGGATTCACAGGGTTTTTTCTCACTGGACCTTCAGATTCTCGAGCTGTTTTTCTTACGTTTATTTTACCCAAAGGTAATTCTGCAGTATGTCTTATTGCTGAAACCAGATAACCCAAAAACAACTGCGGACCAATTCTCAGGTAACCATTTATATGCCTTTTTCCCACAAATAAAATCATTACTTTGGTACTGATACGTGTTATCCCTGCATGAAACATTTTTCTATTCTTAATAGACAATTGCTTAGTTAAGACTGGATTGTCACATACTGCATTTAATGTAGTTTTCATTGAACTCAGATATGAATCATGGTTAGTATTACAAACAGTACCCCACTTTTGACTTTAATGTAACATTTATAAGACATTGTTATATTACCATTACTCCAGCCCACCTGGAGGGTATTACTTTGTAGAGACATACAACTCCTTTTGTGTGAACAGGTATAAATAAAGCAATTTTGTCCTGTGATCTCACAGTTTCTGTATATAAAAACTTTCCAAAGTCTCATTTTATCCCCAGAGGGACAGAGGACCTTAAAGTCTATTATATGTTGTTGGTATAGCTGTACAAACTCAGCAATTTGAAATGTGCATAGTTTCTGTATACACTTGCTTCATGGCCAGGTACGTGTTAAAGTTTGGATGCCAGTCTATAAACAGTTCATCACGTTTTCACTTTCACTTGTGTGGTTGAGTGCAGGAAAAACCACAATAAGAGAAAAATTGTCACACTTATAGTTAACAAATACATAGTTAAAATAATTATGCAATAGTTCTTGGGTTGCTCTGCTTTTTGTCTTCTTTACTCTTGGCCATTTTGCCCTTGTGTATCAGTCACAAAGTTTTTATTTAGCTGAAAGTTCTTTTGTCTGAAAAGAGTTAAACTGCAAAACAGATTTATTCATAACAGTTTCTTTATTTAATTAGCTAGTGAACTGTCAGCCTCCAGCCCTGCAGGCATGAGAGCTTTTTACTGAGGCACATAATATGCCCTTCCAAATACTACTTTAAAGGGGATCAAACCCTTTACATTTGTTACTATTTTCATGCTCAGCAATGCTAGAGGTAAACAGCAAATCCAATTCTTCTGAGTCTTACTCATCAACTTTCTTAACTTGTTTTTTTTTTTTTTTTTAAAATCCCATTGTACCTCTCCACCAGTCCTGCTGACTGTGGGTGGTAAGCACAGTGATTCCTTAAGGAAAAGCTTCTACCCATTTTGAAAACATATCTATGATCACTAAACAGTATTTCTTTCCTTCACATTTATTCAACTCTATGAAGTCCATACAAATAGTATGGAATGGATATGGTGGTGTAGGGAAACTCCCTTGCTTGTTTTAAATGCTCCTTGTGCATGGTGCTTGTTACAAGTATGACAAGCTGCACAAAATTTTATTGTATAATTTATGTATCCATATGTTTGGAATATTTTATTTACTAACTGTACCATCCCCTGTTGAGACATGGCTCTGCCCATGGCTCAACAAAGCTGCATCTCTAAATAAATTAGACGGTAATATTGTTTTTTCCTTTGGAAATGTACAGTCCATTCTTAAAAATTGCACCTTGTTTTACCCAGTTTTGTTTTTTGCTGTTGTAGTAAGCATTTGCATTGTTTTTAACATGTCTAAATCTAAAATCTCAAAGGGCTGTAATTTTTCATTAAAAAATAAAGTTCCTGAGTCTGAGGCTGCTTGCTTTGCAGCTGCATCAGCTCGTGCATTACCTTTGAAATCTTATCCTGTTGTTTTGTATGAGCTACACATTTACAAATAGCTACTTTGGTAGGCAACTGAATAGATTCTAATAGCTCCAAAATAAATTGCGCATGATTAATAGGTTTTTCACTGGATGTAATCATCCCTCTATTTTCTTTATTATTGTGCAAACACATGCACTGTAGAAAAGCATACTGATTATCAGTATATATGTTTACTTTTTTGCCTTTTACTAAAATACATGCTCCTGTCAAAATTACCAGTTCTGCTGCTTGAGCATACAAGTTGTGTGGCAAAGTTTGTGCTTCTAAATTTTAGTGTCTGTAACTACTGCATACCCCACCAGATTTTTTCCTGTAGGACCCCTTCTGCATGAGCCATTCACGTAATATGTCACCTCAGCATTATCCAAGGGCATATTTGTAAGATCTTGTCTAGGTAAAGCTAACTGTTTATATGAGGTTGACTCAGCAGTATGGTCATACATGAAAGATGTCTAGCAGGAGAAAGGTATGCAACTTTTTCTTGTGGCAGAATTATTGCAACTGCATGAGGCATTCTCAATGTGAGAGGGTGGAATAACACCATTGAGGCTGAAGCCTGTACTGCCATTGCTGCTGCAACTACTGCTTGTACACAGTGAGGCAAAGATTGCACCACTGGGTCTAACTGTGATGAATAGTAAGCTATGGGGCATTGCTTATCCCCATGTTGTTGCTTTAATACTGATGTCATGTACCATTGCTTACAATCTATGGTCTAAAAAAAACGTTTGTGATAACTTGAAAGTCTTAAAACTAATGAAGAAGCTATTAACTGCTTCAACCTGCAGAAAGCCATTTCTGCTTTTGTTTTTCATTGTAAAATAATTTGGTACCCAGTTTCAACAAAAATTAGTTGTACCTAGGAAAGACATTATTTCTTTTTTAGCTGTTGGTTTGGGTGCTTGCAAAATTGCTGTTTTTTTCCCCTTTTCTCTTTCCCACTATTTAGTATTTTACCTTTACTGAATATCACATATTCCAGGTATCTAACCTGTGTTTTTTTCCCAAAGTTTGTAACTTACTCTTGTTTACTTTGTGTCCTTGTATTACTAAAAATTTTAACAATGCTACTGTATTCACCCTGCACTGCTGCTGGGTGCTGCTAGCAAGATGTCATTTACATAAAGTAAAATTTGACTACTTTCTGGTGGGGTAGACCCTGCCAGGTTGCTAGCCATTTTTTTTTTTGTGCAAATATTATTGGGCTCTCACAATATCCCTGTGGTAGTCGAGTGTATGTATACCTTTTACCCTGAAATGTAAATGCAAACCAATATTGACTATCAGGATGTATAGGTATTGAAAAGAAAGCATTGCTTATATCTACCACAGTAAAATACTTCTGTTGTGGCTTTAAATCATTTAACAAGGTATGTGGGTCTGGCACCGTGGGTGCTTTAGGTATTACTGCATTATTTACAGCTTATAAATCTTGTACCATTTGCCATTCCCCGTTTGCTTTTTTTTTTAACAGGAAATAGGGGTGTATTACATGGTGAACCAGGAGATTCTACCAGTACTCCTTTTTTGAGTAATGCTGCTTATTATAGGCTTAATTTTTACTTTTGCATTCTTTTTCAAAATGTATTGTTTTTTCTGTGGTTTAAAAGCTGACTTTGGGGTAATTGTAACTGGTCCTGCTGCTTGAATAAGCCCTACATTTAACTTGCCTGTTGACCACAGAGTTGTTGGAATTTTACACAAGGCCTTTTCTTTTTCTTTTAATAAAAATGCTAATCAGCTGTCCTTACTAGATTGCAAGTGTACAGCTGTATGTGTCCAATTCAGTTTTGTTTTTATATCCCTTGTCCTGACATTTTTAAATCAGTCTGTTTTCCCATTTTGTTACCTTTTTTTTCTAAGTCTGCCCATTTAAAACTTTTGTTTTTTGTTAAGCTGACATGTGGCAGTCTATTGGACTTATACAATCTCATGAACTCCTGAGGTAATGAACAGCTTACTACACTGTTTCCCTCAGTATCCCAGCATAAAGTTTGTAATATTAATTTGTCAGCAGGATTTTTACTTATATTTTTTATTAGGTTCTGGTGTGCTACAGTAGTATGGAGTATAATGTAACAAGTGCTGCTGATCAGTGTCAAGGGAGGGTACCTTACTGATGGCTACGTTTATCAGTTCTTTGGTTACTGCCCCTGGACCAATCATAACTAGGTCCTGGCTGTACCAATAATAGGCTTCACCCTCTGATCACACCACAAGAGCATTCATTTGTCTTTGTGCTTCCATACCCTGCATGGTAGGAACTACTGTTATGCCAAATATTTGCACAAGGTCTTTTCCCAGTAAGTTTACTGGATATTTTTGCAGAAACTACAATTTTACTTTTCTGAGTCATACCTGAAACAGGGTCAGTTATTGCTATATTATGGGAAAGTGGTTCCCTGTATAGCTGTCCATTTGCTGCTTTTACTAATATATAATCAGGTGATTTAGAATGTTTTGGTAACTTGGAGGGGTATATCAAAGTCTGTGACGCTCCTGAGTCACACAGGAATTTGACCTTTCTTCCCTCCACCAGAAGTGTTACTTCTGGTTTTGTATTTGCTAGGTAGAGCTCCAGGCTCAACAATGCTAAATCTAAAATTTTATTTTCATTTTTATTCTCTACATCTGTTTGTACTTCCTCTATTCCCTCTACTACATTCACATTTTCTTTTTGTTTATTAACCTTTCCTGATGATTTTTGGTTATTATCACTATCATATAGTCAGTCCACATCTCCTTTATCTTCTGTCATTGCTTTCTTATTTTGTTTATAGTCCCTAGCTAGATGCCCTTTTACCTGACTGTAATACAAATACTTCAGCTCCGTTTTCAGCAGTGAAGACTTGTGCCCTTTTTTTCTTTTACTATTAAAGTGTCTTTCAGTACGTCTAGCATACTCAAGTAAGGCTTGCAGCCTGCTTGTTCAGTGATTTATCATATGCCTTGTAATAAAACTACTAACAGAGGCAATGCAACCTTTTAAAATGTATATATGTTTTTAATTGCTGTTTTAAGCATTTTAATAATCTAGCATAATATCCATCTACTGTCTCATTTCCTGTTGTATGCATTAATTAATGCAAGTCCAGTCTGCTCTAAGTTTTCATTTTTCAGAGATTCTGTCTGTTAGACCTTTCACTCTGTTGTCTAAAAATGTTTCAGAATTTTTAAGCTTCTGTTTTTTTTACAATTTGCTTCCTCAATCCACCTATGTGCTTGAGGTATGCCTAGTTGGTGCTGTTTTTCTTTTGCCTGACGCCCTGCATTAGATTAAGGCTTGTTTAAGGAGTTTAACTAGTGAAAGTTTATCTAGTTTACTATCAAATTTATAGTTGTTAACACATTTTGCAAAATATCTCACATCATTTGCTTACTGCAATTGTATATGCTTTACATTATCCGTTAGGGGCGGATCTCGTGATCTCTTAGTGCACTGATTTCCCATGTCTTAAAAAGACTGTTACGTAACCCTTCTCTTGTACCACGTGGTATCTTATTTCCCCATATCCACAGTAGTGTCTAGAATGACTGTTTACTTTGCTTTGTTATTCCCTGATCTATGACTCAAGATACAATACTGACTCTCTCTCTCCTGCTATCACAAACCTTAGCAATAGCACAGTGTAACCTGGTCCCTGATCTAAAACAAAGACAAAGAGGGAAATTCTTCTTACCTGAGCCTCCTGCTCTTATTGTTTCTCCTTGGGGCCCAGTCTTCCGCTTTTCAGCCACAGATCAGAAAGTGGACAGCCTCTTTACACACAACAATTCAGTCGGAGGTCTTTTCACTTTAAGAAGAACCATTCTTTTCGGCAGCTTCTCCTGCAGATTTATTAGCACTCATGCACTCTGTGACCTGCAGCTTACCAAGGGAATTCCGCACGATTAGGACCAAAATGTTAAATAAATTTGTTAGAATCGGACTGTAAAATCATTGAGTTATTCAAAACAATGTCAATCAATAACAAACAATAATGCAGGAGAACTCAAGTATCTTAAAGCTCTAATGTACATTAGGAGGCAAAACCATACACAAAGTTGTATAGAATTTTGACTAGTTTATTCGTACAGTGTTTGCCATTTTATAGCATTTACAATCAGCTTTTGCCCACCTCACTGACGTGGTCAGTGACAGTCTTTACATCATAGTAACTTAGTAAAAAGTGCTGACATTGTGTTTTTCAAAGAAGTCTTTTTCCCATGAGAATGTTACAGCCTTGCAAACACCTGGTCAGTCACGATGACCTCCTGAGGCTGTAGCCAATTCAAGGTTCTCAGATTAGTTCAATACAATAGATGTATGTCTTCTTTAATGCCTCTCTTTGTCTTTCCTTGTTCAGCTGCACTATCAGAGATAGTGCGCACAAGGCTATTCTCCTGGTGGAGGCAGGAAAGAGGACACACATGCGAACAGATTTATTATTTTCTAATTTTGCAAAATAATCTTTACTTGAAAGACATGAGCCAGGCTGTGTTTGCAAGCTGCCAAGGTCAAATTTCTGATTACACTGCAGCTTGTGCTTCAAGCAATAATATGCAGGTTTATTTCTACTATTATTCTAGTAAGACAGAATTAAATGCATTATATACTACTTTCCAAACTCTGTTCTCTTTTATGGATTTAAGTACATTTATTCCTAACTAAAGCACACATTTCTCTATATATTTGATCACACAACTTATATATGTTTGAATGTTTAAATACACATCTTCCTAAGCAGCACACATTGTAAATATATTTTTCTAGGCAGCATGTATGTAAATATATTTTTCTAAGCAGCATGTATAGATTTTTCTAACACCCTTTGACTAACTGTAATACTTCAGCCAATTATTGCACTTGATCATCTCATTGTCATATTGTGGCATGATGCTTGGTGAGGGTAGGATGTTAGTCACGGTCCTCAGGTGTGCATATAGTACATGGTGTTACATTACTTAACACATGGCATTCATGCCTCAGGTGGTGCTGCAGGGCTGCCTCTGTCGGATGCACATATTACACTCCCTGTACATGTTTGTGAGCAGGTCATGTCATTTTAGGCATCTCTGTTATTATTTGAGTGAGTCAGAGGGGGTATCATTCCCAGGGTTCCTACTGAGCCAGTGTATGTGCTATCCGTTGCCCCTTTGCCAAGGCCAGGGCATACTGGGCACACCTCCTTCTGCCTACTGGAGCAGGCTCAGGTTGTTCCTCCTCCAGGTCACGCTCTGCCTGTGACGGCCTTGGCAATGGTGGGGGGCTGTTTGGGCCAGCCCTATGCTGGTCCTGCTGCAGCTGTTTTCGCAAGATCATATTATGTAGCATAGCACATACCATGACAATTTGGGTACATGTAGTTGGTGTGTACTGCAAGGCTCCACCAGATGTGTCCAGACACAGGAACCGTGACTTGAGCAGCCCAAACACACGCTCTATTACATTATGTGTTTGTGCGTGTGCCTCATTATGGCATTCCTGTTCAGGTGTGTGTGCATTTCTGATGGATGTCATCAGCCATGGCTGCAGTGCATAACCTGCATCCCCCACTAGGTGTCCGTGTGGGATGTCCCCATTGGCAAATGTCTGGTACAGCTGCGTCAAATGCCAGATGTGGGAATCATGGTAGCTCCCAGGGCAACCAGCACACACATTCATTATTATGCCCTGGGCATCACACACGACCCGGCAGTTGATGGAGGGGAAGCCCTTGCGGTTAATGTAGGCCCTACCCCGCTCACCGGCTGGTGCTTTGATGCATATGTGCGTGCAGTCTATTGCACCCACTACCTCAGGGTATTCTGCTATTTGTTGGAAGAGACGCATATTGCTGGCCAATACCTCACGGGCATTGGGGAAATATACATGATCACCGACATGTGCTGACATGACATCCAGGAACTGGTGCAGTACCCTGGAGGCTGATGCCTGTGATATCCCCATCATATCACCAGTTGGTCTCTGGAAGGTACCTATTGCTAGTATTCTTAGGCCAACATATACCTTGGTTTCCACTAGGATGAGTTCCCCTCTGTTGGTTCTGTGTGTGAGGTGTGGCCTGCACAGCTCAACTATTTGCTGCAGGAGGTCTCTGTCCACTATATAGCGCTCTACTATCTCCAGCTCATGTAACCCATGGTAGGTGACCCTGGGCCTGTACACTCTTCTCTGTCCCCTCACTGTGGGTTGTCTGGCACCATCTGCATTGTCACCACCATCAGCAAGTCGCCTATGTCTCATTATGACAGCTATGGCAGCCCCTAACATTTCTGCTCTGAGTTCAGCTTTTTCAGTTTTCACTTCTAATATCTTACTCCTGTCTTGCAGTGTCCCTTGAGAGAAACATCCTGCACTGCTGTTTGCAGAGTTTTAAGTGCTGGGCTGTGTTACTATTCTGCCTGTGTAATTGCCTGCTTCTAATTGTTTTCACCTGCTAGCTCCAGCAGTATTCCCTGCTAGCTTCCTACTAATTCAGTTGCTTCCTTTTTCCTTTCTGTTTCCTCAGGGGGGAGCAGCATGCATACCAGCAGAAACACACTCACAGTGGCTTACACGCACGCACACATGCTTACACGGTTCACAATTGTGTTATTCGGGTTAAAACGCGTGCACACCCGCGCAAACAGTGTTAAACATCTGCCAACACCCTCCAACCTGCTCAGTCTGCCTTACACGCATGCATACTGTCTTACTCGTGCTTCATGGTGTGCACAAGTGTGCATGCACGCTCAGCAAGAAACTTTTGTGTAGGCAACAGTGTACACCTTCCATTTCTTGACTTTCCCATGCTTATGTTGTGGCACTCCTCTTTCCATGATATGTGTCTGACATCTGTCATGTAACACTGAACTCCAATGAACTGCATTTCTTTCTGCCATTCCCCCCTGTGATGTCACCTATCTCCTACTCTGTTCCTCCCCCTTATGTAACTCTTACACTACTCAGAATGTGCTCATTTGCTATGTGACAGTGGAATTCAGTATCCTAACACTCATTTGCATCAGATTGCCTACTAATGCTTAGTTACATGTCTTAGACTCAGCTTCTCCCCTTAGCAACCACTACACGGTGGCCATATTGTTTTTGGTCTGCTGGTCCCTGCATTGTAAATCTGGGTTTATAACCTTCATTTTTATGTTTTATACAGTGCACCCCATTTGCGCGGGGTTGCGAAAATTATTTATTTCTCATATTTGCATCGGGGTACCTTGCCAATGGCCACATATTTGGCCATTGGCATGCTGCCTGACACATATGCACCCTTTATTTGGAGCTGACATGGCTCCATTGTGTTTTTTGCAGAAACGTACTCAGTTGTCAACTGAGTACATTTCTGCAGCTAAAACGGCTCTTACATGGGCTGCTTTGGGCTTCCTGGATTGCTAATCTACCTCATTTGCATGCTATTCGGCTTCAAGTGAGGTAATTAGCATATCCACACCCACTCCGTGTAAGAGACGTTTTAGCTGGTCTCTTACACGGACTTTGGGCTGTTCCTGGATCGCAAAGGCTGCATGGAGTCTTACACTACTCTTAGACTCCGTGCAAGCCTTCGTGAATCCTGCCCAATGACTGTGTAGAGGCTTAAATATGATGTATAATGTTTGCAACTGAAAATATGTCAATGTGGTTTTTCATTTATATTAATGTATGATTGCCTATGTCATAAGTGATAATTCGATAAAGATGTTACTTGTTTAAAAAAACAGGAATTCTGGATCAGTTTATAAACTAATTTTGAGCTCAAGCTTCAAAGTATTATTAATTTTGAAAGTAGCACGTTATAAGGCTCATAGATTAGTACTAGGCTAACTGCCCTTGTGAGCCATATTAAGCCTAGCCAATTTTCCCACGTGAGAATCAAATCCTGCATCTTGTGTCTGTAAGGTAAATGTCTTAATCATTATGCCAACCTCCCCACTATGGTTCCTTTGGGGACTGAACCCAGAACCTTCTGTGTGTAAAGCAGATGTGATACCCACTACACTACAAAACTTTTAAAAAATGCATTGAAGCTTCCCTGAGTGAGAATCAAACACAGGTCATTGGGGTGAGCGTGCCAAATCTTAACTACTTGACCATCAGGGACTCCTCTTGTAAAACTGATATGCTTGTTCAGCCAGAGGATATTGCAAATGCACTGCCAGAAAACAGATGGTGGGTAAACATGTGCACAAGATAAATATTGAATTATTGTAGACACAAGTGTTAACACACTTTTGATAATTAGAGAGATGGTAACCACTGTCACACTAAAATTAAATATCTAGGCTACCGGTAAACAGACAACATAATTAGAGACTTCATACCCAGAATCAAACAGTAAGCTAAATAAACCTCTGTCATATGTGGAATCAAAGAAAATGTAACCAAACCTTTATCCATAACAATAAGCACAATGTTAGTATGTGGATACATCCATGGTCTATAATCATAAGTTCTCATTATACAAGTGCACAAATCAGGTGGTGGGCCAAATCAGATGCAGCCAGCGTTTGTCCCATTACCCTAAACAGTGTTCTTGGTGGAAACAAAACATGGAGAAAGTTAGCTGAAACGTGAAGAAAATGACATCAGGGGACTATTTTTTTCATACATAAGGAACCATGGGCTTGTTTAGGGGAATACTTGTGTTGTCAATCTCATGGCATTTTAAAATGCAATGTTACAGTGTACGCTGATAATTTTGACATTGCTTAGGTATTAGACATTGTTTTATGTAATAGAATAAATGATAAACTTAAAGCAATGAATGTCATTTCAAGCACTGTTCAAGGGATTAATTGGTGGTTAAGCTACAGAACACAAATTGGGTGGACGTTACTTGCCCATACCAGTGGGATTCATCATTGTTGTCACAAATAACTTTTTTCCTGAAACTACTTAATTTTTTACTAGTTTGCTGAAATATAAAAATGTTGAATGAACCTTTGCTTACCAAATATCATGACTGCAAATTCTGTAAAATAATTATTTCACTACATGATGCCAAAGTTGTCTAATCTTTATGTCACCCAATGGGTTGCTAACTGGCTTACTGATAGAACCCACACTGTAAAAGTAGATGACTCCAAATCCAGCTCCAGACAAGTGACAAGTGGAGTACCTCAGGGTTCAGTCCTGGGACCGCTCTTGTTTGGCATCTACTTCTCTGAAGTACAGGCCAACACTAAGGGACTCTGGATAACAAAGTTTGCAGATGACTGCAAACTGGGAGCCATTATTGAATCCCCAAATGATGTGGATACTCTACAAAAGGGCCTTACAGAAACAGATGCTTGGTGCCAGAGCCACGAGCTCAAACTCAATGCCAAGAAATGTATAGTTATCCCCTTTGGGAAAAAACACGTATCCATGAATTACCATATAGGTGGCAGTACACTAAACACTGAAAGTTTGATAAGAGACTTAGGGACACAGGTGGACAGTGGTCTCACCTTTGATAACCACATTGCCACAACAGTCAGGAAATCCTTCTATGTGGCACACCTCATCACTAAGGGCTTTTCATCCAGAAAAAAGGAGGTCATTGTCCCACTGTACTCATCCCTCATTAGACCCATTATAGAATACAATGCCCCATTTGGTATGTACCTCTCAAGACATCTGCAACAACTGGAAAGGCCACAGAAATACCTCACTAAAAGAATCACAGGCTTAAAGCAGATGCCCTACGCTGACCGCCTTAAAAAACTCCAGCTATACTCTGTCGCATAATGTCTACTCAGAGGTGATCTTTGCTTAACATACAAGGCCATGTCAAACCCAGACCTGTTGGACATGCTACACTTAAAGAAATCCCAATCCCTCAGAGCCACACACTCCAGGGATCTAAACCTTGTCATCACAATAAACAAAACATGCTGGAGGGATAGGTTCCTGACCCAGAGACTCCCCAGACTCTGGAATAGATTGCCCATACATGTCAAGCAGAGTGCCTCTTTGGTCCTCTTTAAAAGGAACCTTGACGATTAGATGGGAGAAAGGAAATTCACCCCGGGGATCACATCAGTCACCCTGCTAGACAGGGGTCCAGGGAAGTAAATAGTGTGGGAAGAAATAGCCAGGGAATTGTTATGGCTAGGCTTGTATAGGCCCTAGGGCTGATAGCCTAGTATCAACCTATGAACCTATGAACCTATGAAGACTGTCTAAAATAACTCTTACTTGTTGCAATATAATGACTTTATCTTCAATAACTGTAACATCACGAGGTATGAGAAACTACATGTATTCTGATTACAAAATAAACATGGAAAACTTAAAAATTACTACAAAGATAACAAGTTGGACTCAATGACAAACAGAAGCAAGTATGAAAGTCGGGTGATATTTACTCAGTAAGTCAGGAATAATTCAAGTCAGTTTCACAGAGTAAGTCAGAAGTAATCCTGGGTTTGTAGTGGATGGAGCTCAATTTAGCAACCAGTAATCTAAATAGAGTGTAGCAGCTAGCATAGTAGGTTTAGACTATGAGCTCTTGTTCCCATTATACAGAGTTTGATTCCTTTAACCCCCATTTGCCTACTGTGTGACCTTGAGCAAGTCACTTAATCAGGATGTGGTTGACAGCAACTAGGAATTTAGACTAGTGCCCTCAATGGTCATCTGTGCCAAAGGCCTAGTAACTACCTATGAACCTATAGGACCAAAAGACTCCCAGTATCCCTTAGATGTTCATCAGCAACTTTATGTGTTTTTTGTGAAACAGAAATATGTAGCAATGTATGAAATGTAATTCAAAGGACCAACAACTTATAAGAGCAGAATCCACACCACTGTTCTAGATTGTCGGCATCCTTCCATCTCTGGGCTCTGTTCCTATGCCATCATAGGTTACATAGGTGTCCAGCTCTAGACGTCTGAAGGGAAGGAAATTGATTAACTTCCCTAATATGGAGTCCTGGATTGCATCTGTAGTAGAAGCATTAACTATGAATAAAATTACTGAGCGTAAAAATAAATATTGCTACTTAAATCAAGACTTCCTGTACAAGTAAAGTCAATAAATAAATGTAAAAATAATGAATCAAAATAAGAAGTCAGAAATAGTTATATAAATATGATATATAAACACCATGATTATTACCTGTTGGAGCAAGGTATGATATTCACACCAACCATACAGCAGAAATGTATATTTAACTTTTGTTCTTGGTAACCATGGGCCATTGATTGAATACAGAAAGTTTCTTAGAATGTTCAACCTCTGTGATACTCAGAGGAAACCTGAAATCATGTCATAAAGAAATTTCAGACAAATCAGTCTATACAGCTTTCCTTTTTTTTTCATGTATCCAAATTGGATAGATGTTACACAAGAATATGCAAATGAATATTTGTGAGTAAATATGCAAACCTACTCTACTATATTTCAAATGTTGTGAAAATAGCAAGTCTGAAGGTTGACTGGCTACTACAAATAAAACACTTAAAGGACAGCAACACTGTGATGATCCTGAAATAAAAGAGTCATCACAAAATCCAAAGGGCAGAAGTTAACAAAACTGAAAGTTGCACTGCTCTAAGCTATACACCAGTGTTAAACAAATTATCACTTTGGGTGCAGTGACTCTGGATATAAGACACAAAGCTCACACATTGTTAAAATAAATAGAAGCTGACAGGAAAATGCAATAATGGATGAGTCTTCCCAACAAATAAAGACTCCACAAGGAGTATAGAACATGACTGTAAGCTAGCTACAGTTCTGGAGATGCCATAATGTTTGGGGAAAACAAATTTGATATTACAGCAGCCATGTATGTGTTAATTTATTACTTATAAAAGTATTCAGAGAAGGCCAAGTTCCATGATAAAGAAAAGTAACCCCCTGACTATGATCCAGATGATGGGGGGAATTAGTGGATCAGGCGTGGGAGAAATGTATCATGGCATGATGACAGTGGCTGACATTTGTTCACCCATTCCACACTGAAAGAAGTGATCCAGCTCACTGTAGTGTCTGCGTCTGTTGGATAAAATGGTGCACTACATGTAGTATTAATGGTGGAAAAGTGTGCTTGGCTGCCCAAAGCCAAATTATGTGGTTAATCTCATGAGGCATGCTTAGTGATGAGCGCACTCATGAAGGAAGGCACAGAAGGCCCTTGCAAATGTGAGCACACACATAAGTTGCCGGGGAGGATTTAGGTTCATACCAGCAAAACCCTGACAGCTGTCTGTGTGATGGGTTCTCATGGTAAGTTCTTGCCCCACAATGGATAGAATGGTTTCAGTGGCAGAAAGAGTGGGTGATTGGCAGGCAAAAGGAAAGAAAAATAATACAAAATGAATTATTCAGATATCAGGATGTTTACCGAAACAAAAATAAAACATTTTTTATTTATTTAACATTTGATGACTGGGAATGTCTGACTAGGACCGAGCCTATTTTCAGCAGAGGTCCAGGGTGAAATACTCCAGATGCATGTCTTAGGATTGTGGGAGAAAAACAGAGTACCCTGAGGAAACCCATGGGAATGCAGGGAGGACATGCAGACTCTATACAGAAGGCATCCTGGCCAAGAATTGAAACAGAAATCCTCTTGCTGTGCGATGACAACATTAACCGCTGCACCACTGTGCCATAACATGACATTAATGCAAAATAAATGCAGGAAAAAATAGACTATATAGTTAATGCAACTTCCAAAAGAGGGCTCTAAATCACCAAAATGAATCAGAGACTTTTGTTGTCTACAGGGGACATTTGCAGTGTATGAAAAGGATAAATGCCCAGAGAACTCGGTATGGTCCCTTGGAGCTGCACTTGGCTGATAAGCTAAAGGACCTGGCCTCAAATATTCATTTATTTACTTATTTATTTATTGACATTTGATTACTGGGAAAGTTGACTGGGTAGAAGCCCATTTTCAGCAGAGGCCCAGGGAGAAGAGCTCCAAATTATTGCAAAACATTTTAAGAACAATAATTTTAAAATCTTCACAAATAAAACAAACATCTGCAGTTTAAATAATTATAACAAATCAGACATAGTATAAAAATATTCATTAAGGATTTATACAAGTTATATGACAATCATTTTATATTTAGAGAAACTGTATACAGTTTACAGAGAAATTACAGGGACATTAGTCTAATACAAACAGGAATTGCAATATGACATGAGGAAAAGCAGGCTTTTGATATATTTAAAGAGAGATCCAGGGAAAAGAATTTCATATTAATAAGGAATTAAGTGAAGAAGGGAGAATAAGGATATATAAGGAATAAAAAGGTACGTGTTCACATTTAGAGATAGAGTTTATCCTGGTTTTGAGTAAGAACAGTGTCAAAAATTTAGTTAGGAAGTCTTTCAGAGTGGTTTTGAAAGATGGGAGGGAGGATATTGACCTGATGAAAACAGGTAAGGAGTTCCAGGCCTTAGCAACCATTTACAAGTACAGGCAGACAGGTTTGTAGACAGACATGAATTTTTATCACTGGATTGCAATCACTGACTGGGACATAGTTGTGGAGAATGTTTTTTAGTGCTGGACAGGCAGATGGATACTGGATAATTTTATAGATGGTAAGAAGTTGTGTATATGTTAGTTGCCGCAACTGAGGCAGTTCTAATCAATTTAGGCTTTTCAGTGCTATACTGTGGTGGGTTATGAAAAGGGTACTTTCTGCAAAATTAGGAAATATGTTATAGCATTTTTCGACTTTTAAGTTTTGTGAAACATGCAGGTTAGTAAGGATGGGGATGCCATAATAAAGTTTGGGGAGGTGATAACTAGTAGCAAGTGTAGTTTTAGTTGCATCAGTGAGAAAGCTTTTGTTTTGTAAAGCATCCTTATGAGTTTTTCTTATGCAATTTTGCACAGGTCAAATGAAAGATCATGATCCATTATCACTCATAATACTTCGCTATGAGAAGTGACTTCAATGGTTGTATTACAAAGAGAGAAGACTTTTCATAGGTTCATAGGTGTGTACTAGGCTAATGGCCCTGGACCATTTACAAGCGTAGCCCAAAAAAATTGCCCAGGCACCATGCCACCAGATGTTAGTTTACAGTACCCCTATCCAGTAGGGCAACTGGAATGATCCCTGGAGTGAACATTCTGTTACCCATTCACTTGTCAAGATTTCTCTTGAAGAGGGCCAGTGAGGTACTCTGCTTGACATAAATGGGAAGCTTATTTTAGAGTATGGGCAATCTTTGGGAGATGAACCTGTCCCTCCAGCATATTCTGTTAATTGTGGTAATGAGGTTGTGACTTCTGGAGCATGTGACATTGGGAAATTGGGATTTCTTTAGGTGTAGCATTTCATGTAGGGCTGGGTCGGACATGGCTTTTTAGGTCAAGCAGAGATCACCTCTAAGTATATGATAAGAGACTGAGAACAGCTGAAGCTTCTTCAGTCTGTCCATATAGGACATGTTTAAGGCCTAGGATCCTTTTTGTGAGGTACTTTTGAAGCCTCTCCAGCTGTTGTAGGTGTCTGGTCAGGTACATGCCAAATGGGCTGTTATATTCGATGACTGGTCTAATTAGGGATGAGTAGACAGGGATGATGACTCTTTCTTGCTAAATGCGAAACCTTTGGGTATAAGATGTGCCATGTAAAAGGACTTTCTAACCACAGTGCCAATGTGGTGGTCAAAGGTGAGGTAGCTATCGACCAGGGTACCCAGATCTGTTATGGCCCCTTAAGTGTTCAGTGGGCTCCCATCAGTGTGCTAATTTGTGGGAACTGATTTTTTTTCCAAAGGGGTTGATAACGTATTTTTTGGCATTAAGCTTCAGGACATGGTTGTGGTTCTAACAGCAGTCACTGGTCTCAGAGAGGCTCTTTTATAGGATATGTGCATCACTTGAGGAGTTAATCATGACTCCTAGCTTGTAGTCATCAGTGAACTTGGTCAGCCAGAGTCCTTCTGTGTTGGCCTGGACTTCTGAGAAGTAGTTGCCAAACAGGAGAGGGCCCAGGACTGAGTCAAGTGGGACTCCACTCGTGACTGGTCAACAGTCTGATTTGGAATCTGCAACTTTCACTCTGTGGGTCCTGTCTGTGACCCAATTTGCAACCCACCTAGTGATGTAAGGATTGATGCCTAGTTTGGTGAGTTTATCAATAATACCTGAGTGGGGAATGGTGTCAAAGACCTTGGCCAGGTTGAGGTAGGCTATATGCACTGCCTTACCCTCATCCACAACCTTGGTGACTGCCTTGAAGAAGTCAAACAGATTCAGCAAGCAGGATCTACCCTTGACAAAGCCAAACTGTGTGGTGTTAAGAGTTTGGAGATTGCCTATATCTTTGTTAAGCAGGTCCATGATGATACACTCCATAGCTTTGCATACCAGACTCAGCAGGCTAATGGGGTGATAATTCCCATGGTCTGTAGTTGCTCTCCCTTTATGAAGTGGGATGACTGTAGCAGTGAGCCATTTGTTAGGGACATAGCCTGAGGTAAGGCTGTGATTGAATAGGGCACACAGATGTGGTACTAGTTCATTTTGTAGCTCATGTAGGACATCATAAACAGGGATATTATCAGGTCCCATGGACGCTGTATTCTTGGATTTGGACAATGCAGCCTTTACCCAGAAATGGTGGGCATCAGGCTTTCTTCTGGTATTGTGATAGGGCCCTTGGGTGGTAGGGGATGGTTAAAGTTGGCACTAAATCTGCTGGCCAGTATGTTGGCTATAACTGTTGGCTAAATATAGGAAGTGCCATTGTGCAATAACTCAGAGCAAATCTGAGTACTGCCTTTGAGGTTTTTGATATAGCTATAGAAGGCTTTGTGGTTGTTTTTGGTGTCAGACACAGTTCTACCTTCATAGCTGGCTTTAGAGGATTTGATAAAGGATCTCAGCATTTGTTTTTTCGCAAACAGTTTCTTCCTTCTGTTGTAGAGTTTATTGATTGCTGGGAACCACCAGATTGGCTACCTTTTTTTTGGATGACAACGTCTTAGTTCTATTTGGTATGGCAAGGTCTATTCATTTTTTTTTTTCATTAGAGAGGGAGTGTAGGAACATGCACACAGGTGGATTATACCTTATGTAGGAGGGCCAGTTTAAAGGAGATTGGAGACTGTAAAGTGGTGACTGGGGAAAGTGTAGTTAGGCAGCATAGGATGGTGGTTTGTAGGATGATGTTGGTGATCAAGAAGAGGAGGAGGAGGCAGCTCCAAGGATCAAATGGTGGAAATTGAAAAAGGATAATTGTGAGGTGGAGATCAGGGATGAGTTAAGACAGGCACTGGGTGGCAGTGAAGAGTTACCAAATAGCTGGGTAACTACAGCAGAGCTAGTAAGGGAGATGGCTAGAAAGGTGCTTGGTATGATATCTGGACAGAGGAAGGATGACAAGGAGACATGGTTTTGGAATGAGAAAGTACAGGAGAGTATACAGAGAGAGAGGTTGGCAAAGAAGAAGTGAGATTGTCAGAGAGATGAAAAAAGTAGACAGGAGTATAAGGAAATGAGGTGCATGGCAAAGAGATCGGTGGCAAAGGCTAAGGATAAGGCATATGAAGAGTTGTATGAAAGGCTGGACACTAAGGAGGGAGAAAAGGACCTGTACTGATTGGCTAGACAGAGGGACAGAGCTAGGAAAGATGTGCAGCAGGTAAAGGTGATAAAGGATAATGAGGGAAACATACTCACAAGTGAGGAGAGTGTGTTGAGCAGATGGAAAGAGTACTTTGAGGGGTTGATGAATGAAGAGAATGAGAGAGAGAGAAGGTTGGATTATTTGCGGATAGTGAATCATGAAGTGCAATGGATTAGCATGGAGGAAGTAAGGATAGCTATGAAGAGGATAAAGAATGGAAAAGCTGTTGGTCCAGATGACATACCTGTGGAAGCATGGATGTGTTTAGGTGAAATGGCAGTGGAGTTTTCAACCAGATTGTGTAATGAAATCTTGGAAAGTGAGAGGATGCCTGAGGAATGGAGAAAAAGTGTTTGGCACCAATTTTTAAGAATAAGGGTGATGTGCAGAGCTGTAGCAACTACAGAGGGATTAAATTGATCAGTCACAGCATGAAGTTATGGGAAAGAGTTACTAGGTTAAGAAGGGATGTGATGATTAGTGATCAGCAGTATGGTGTCATGCTGGGAAAGAGCACTACAGATGCAATGTTTGCTCTGAGAGTGTTGATGGAGAAGTACAGAGAAGGTCAGAAGGTGTTGCATTGTGTTTTTGTAGACTTAGAGAAAGCATATGACATGGTGCCTAGAGAGGAGTTGTGGTATTGTATGAGGAAGTCGGGAGTGTCACAGAAATATGTAAGAGTGGTACAGGATATGTACAAGGTAGTGTGACAGTGGTGAGGTCTACAGTGGGAATGATGGATGCGTTTAAGGTGGAAGGGGATTACATCAAGGATCAGCTCTGAGCCCTTTCTTATTTGCAATGGTGATGGACAGGTTGACAGACAAGATCAGACAGGAGTCCCCGTGGACTATGATGTTTGCAGATGACACTGTGATCTGTAGTGAGAGTAGGGAACAGGTGGAGGAGACCCTGGAGAGATGGAGATATGCTCTAGAGAGAAGAGGAATGAAGGTCAGCAGGACCAAGACAGAATATATGTGTGCGAATGAGAGGGAGGATAGAGGAATGGTGAGGATGCAAGGAGTAGAGGTGGCGAAGGTGGATGAGTTTAAATACTTGGGATCAGTAGTTCAGAGTAATGGTGAGTGCGGAAGAGAGGTGAAGAAGAGGGTACAGGCAGGATGGAGTGGGTGGAGAAGAGTATCAGGAGTGATTTGTGACAGACGAGTACCAGTAAATGTGAAAGTGAAGGTCTACAAGAGGGTAGTGAGACCAGCTATGTTATATGGGTTGGAGACAGTGGCATTGACAAAAAGGCAGGAGTTAGAGCAGGATGTGGCAGAGTTAAAGATGTTAAGATTTGCACTGGGTGTGACAAGGTTGGAGAGGATCAGGAATAAGTATATTAGAGGGTCAGTCCAGGTTGGAAGGCTTGGAGACAAAGCCAGAGAGGCAAGATTACATTGGTTTGGGCATGTGCTGAGGAGGGATGCTGAGTATATTGGGAAAAAGATGCTAAAGATGAAGCTACCAGATAACAGGAAAAGAGGAAGGCCTAGCCTAAGATAAGGTTTATGGATGTGGTGAGACAAGACATGCAGGTGGTTGGTGTGACAGAGCAAGATGCAGAGGACAGGAAGAAATGGAAACAGGTGATCCACTGTGTTGACCCCTAACAGGATCAGCCAAAAGAAGATGATGATGAGAGAGGGATTTGGGGGAAAGAAGTAGTTTGGTGTTTTTTGGGTTGAGTATGACTTTTGAGTTACAAAGGCACATGTCAGTGGCTGTTAAAGCTTCCTGTGTATTTTTTTTTGAGGTGTATCATGTTATCAAATGTGCAAATGAGAGTGGAATCATCTGTATAATGTATTAGGTTATTAGGTTGGTCTGTTGTGTGGATGTATAGAAGGTGTTGGTGACAATGTTAAAGAGGAGGGGACCAATGATAGAGCCTTGTGTTACACCAATGGTGACCGGGAGGTAAGGAGAGGGTATGGAGTGCTATTTTACCGACTGATACCTATTGGCCAAGCAGCTTTTGAATTAAAGATGGGTGGGCTAAGAGAGACTTAGTGAGGACATTGTAAGTAGAAGTTTGCTGTGACAAACTGTGTGGATGGCTTTAGACAAGCTTGAAAATAAGGAAGAGACTAGTTTGTCGTCATCTCTAGCTTTATTGATAGTATCTGTATATGTTAGAATGGCAGTGCTGGTACTATGGGAAGGACAAAAGCCATATTGTGAAGGGGATAGGAGTTAATACATTTTATCAAGTATTTTGGCAAGGGGAGATAAGATTGATATAGTCTAAAGTTATTAATGTCTGCTGAATTTCCTCCTTTATGACTTTTTCCACAGACAGATAATATGGGATTCCTGGATTGACCTACTCATAAAGATTGAGACTGGATAAGCAATGCTATTGGCTGCTAGGGGATAAAGAAGCTTCTTCTAATAAGCAAGACTCAGATCATGCAGGCCTTTTTATGTCCGTAATAAAACTTCATTAAATAAACCAATGTAGAAATCTCCAGCATTCAGTGTAAATCTGGAAACTGAAGAGTAATATGATAAAAATGGTGACAACTATCACAGTCTTTACCCCAGTGCCAGTTCCAGTGGCATAGAGACATAAAGCCTTGACTATATTCATTTGTTAAACAATAAACATCTGACATATTTTCAGTTGCAAACATAATGTATCACATATAATCTTTTATATAGTGTCTTTCTCCAAACCATTATTCATTATATTAATGTGTGATTGCCTATCTTGTAAGTGGTAATTCAATTAAGATTATTCTTGTTTAAAAAAGATAGATATCTGTAAGGCAGGGAGATATTTATGCATGCATGATGCCATTTGATTGCAATCAAATTTCTGAGGTGTAATGTCATGCAAGTGGCATTAAGCAACAGTCTCATCTGTGCGCATGGGGGATGTAGATGTTCTCAGTTGTCACAGATTTCACAAAATTTCTCTACATCTTTTGCCTCGTATTTTCATCTCTTCCTAGTAAATTTTATAATTTTTTTTAGAAAATCAACAAGGATTCTAGTCACGTGATATTGATGGCATTCAAGTTTCAAGCTTTCAAAAAGAATACTAATGCAAAGTCTCTTATTCCAGCTAGTTTCTAAGTACCTGTTCTTATGTTTGGTCCTTTGTCCATCACTATCTTTAGCTTTCTCACTGATTCTTGAGTTAAGAGGCTGAGAAGTGTGTGTGTGTGAGTTGCATACTGTATTCAAATAGCAGTGAGCTGAGAGGATAAATTCCTGAGTGGTAGTTATTTATGTATTTATTCATTAATTCATCTGATGCATTAAGTATGTACACGCGTGCACTAGCATGTAAGTAATTCAGCAAAATGTTTCTGAGTTTTGCATCATATTTTTGTCTATTTCTCATAAATTTAGTGTTTTTTTTCCTAGCAAATCAATGAGCATTGCAATCACTAACTATTGCTGCTAGCTATCTGTGTTTCAACAGCCTTCAAAAAGCTTGCTAAAGCAAAGCCTGTTATTCTAGAAAGTTTTATATAAATGAATCCACTGTTGCTGATTTTGGTCCTTTGTCCAACCTTAGTTTTTCATTTTTCTCCTTGAATAATAAGAAGTTGAAATGTAGATGATGAGTGAGTTTGCAATGGGTTACACTGTATTTTGATGGTAATGAAGTGAGTATGTGAATTTGTGTGTGGCAATTGTTGAATAAGGGACTAACTTTCATACCATCACAGCAGGGGGATATTACAGATGTAATACTGGACTTGAAAACTTTTTTGAGGTCAGTGACATTGAAAAGCATTTATGAAAAGGATGTTAATATTACTTCTAATACTCGTTCTAATGCTTGTTTTGATGTATTTTCTAAACCAAGTTCGTTTGTCCCTATTAATGTTAATTTAACAGCTTTTGAGAAAGCATGTACTGATGATATTTATAAGTTGTTTTATAATGATTTTAGTATTCACAGAAGTCACTTCTTTAATATGACATCAGAAGAGAGAATGGCTTTATTTAACTTGCAAAATGACATATCTATATGCATTCGACCAGCCGATAAAGGTGGACCCATCATAGTGATGGATTGCATATATTATTTTAATAAAATGCGTGAATTTTTAAATGATGTAGATGTATACAGTAAAATAACTGTGTTAGATGTAGAAAAGATGATACATAGTATAAATTGTGCTTTGGCTGAATGTTTTACATTAGGCCTAATAGATTCAAAACTGTTGCAATTTTTTATTGTTCAGAGCCCAGTGATACCAAGTATACAAGGTTTACCAAAGGTTCATAAAAACGCAGAAGACCCACCAATGACACCTATAATTTCTGGAGGGGGCTGGAGTACTGAACCATTCTCTATATTTTTAGAGAAAAAATTTAGACCATATTTGGACTCATACGATGTTGTAGTGAAAGATACCAAAGATTTTTGTTAATGGTTTATGTAAGTATTGTAAAGGGAAACTATTGACAGGAATTGTGATGACTACAATGGATGTTCAATCCTTGTTCACTAAAATTCCGAAGGTACAGGGAATTGAGATGTTAAGAGCTTTTCTGCAGATGACAGCAGAATTAGATGATAGAACTATAGATTTATACACATTTTTGATTTAAATTGTATTAGAGCATAATATTTTTGTTTTTGATGAACAGGTATATTGACAAAGGAAGGCTGTAGCTATGGGTACTTCATGTGCCAATAGCTACACCAACCTGGTTATGGCCATATGGGAAAGGAAACACATATTAGAGGGTCCGTATAGAACTCAAGTCAAGTTATAGCGAAGATTTGTAGATGACCTTTTCTTTTAATGGGAAGGCGATGAAGAAGATTTGAACCAGTTCCATGAATATCTAAATACTTCAACCAGTTGTTTAAGGTTTACTCTGAACTTTGCAAGAGAATCGATAAATTTCTTAGATGTGCTAATAGCTATTGATAATGAAAATAAGGTTCCTACCAGTATATATTATATTATTTATTTATTTATTTGCATTTGTTAACCGGGTTGGTCCAGCTGGGTAAGAATTACCCTTTTTCAGTGGAGACCCGAGGGGAAAAGCCCCAAACAGACATACAAATACATATGAATAGAGACAAATTAACAATATTACAGAGGAAAACAATATTACGGGTACAATGGATAAGAAAAACAAACAATGAAAGTTTGAGAATATGAGTAAGGTAGGCCAGAGGCATGCATGCAAAATATTTATGAAAAGGTGTTCTGAGCAAGATCTCTGAATTAAGTTAAAGTAGGCAAAGAAATGATGATTTAGGCATGGAGTTAGTAGTGTGTCCTTTCTCCCATCCAATCGTCAAGGTTCCTCTTGAAGAGGTCCAAAGAGGCACTCTGCTTGACATGTATGGACAATCTATTCCAGAGTCTGGGGAGTCCCTGGGTCAGGAACCTATCCCTCCAGCATGTTTTGTTTATTGTGATGACAAGGTTTAGATCCCTGGAGCATGTAGCTCTGAGGGATTGGGATTTCTTTAAGTGTAGCATGTCCAACAGCTCTGGGTTTGACATGGCCTTGTATGTTAAGCAGAGATCGCCTCTGAGTAGACGATATGCGACAGAGTATAGCTGGAGTTTTTTAAGGTGGTCAGCGTAGGGCATCTGCTTTAGGCCTGTGATTCTTTTAGTGAGGTATTTCTGAGGTCTTTCCAGTTGTTGCAGATGTCTTGAGAGGTACATACCAAATGGGGCGTTGTATTCTATAATGGGTCTAATGAGGGATGAGTACAGTGGGACAATGACCTCCTTTTTTCTGGATGAAAAGCCCTTCGTGATGAGGTGTGCCACATAGAAGGATTTCCTGACTGTTGTGGCGATGTGGTTATCAAAGGTGAGACCACTGTCCACCTGTGTCCCTAAGTCTCTTATCACACTTTCTGTGTTTAGTGTACTGCCACCTATATGGTAATTCATGGATACATCCAAAAGAAGATGATGATGAGAGAGGGATTTGTGGGAAAGAAGAAGTAGTTTGGTGTTTTTTTGGTTGAGTATGACTTTTGAGTTACAAAGCCACATGTCAGTGGCTGTTAAAGCTTCCTGTGTATTTCTTTTGAGGTGTATCATGTTGTCAAATGTGCAAATGAGAGTGGAATCATCTGTGTAACGTATTAGGTTATCAGGTTGGTCTATTGTGCGGATGTATAGAAGGTGTTGGTGACAATGTTAAAGAGGAGGGGACCAAGGATAGAGCCTTGTGTTACACCAATGGTGACCAGGAGGTAAGGAGAGGGTGTGGAGTGCTATTTTACCGACTGATACCTATTGGCCAAGCAGCTTTTGAATTAAAGATGGGTGGGCTAAGAGAGACTTAGTGAGGCCATTGTAAGTAGAAGTTTGCTGTGACAAACTGTGTGGATGGCTTTAGACAAGTTTGAAAATAAGGAAGAGACTAGTTTGTTGTCATCTCTAGCTTTATTGATAGTATCTGTATATGTTAGAATGGCAGTGCTAGTACTATGGGAAGGACAAAAGCCATGTTGTGAAGGGGATAGGAGTTAATACATTTTATCAAGTATTTTGGCAAGGGAAGATAAGATTGATATAGTCTAAAGTTATTAATGTCTGTTGAATTTCCTCCTTTATGACTTTTTCCACAGACAGATAATATGGGATTCCTGGATTGACCTATTCATAAGGACTGAGACTGGATAAGCAATGCTATTGGCTGCTAGGGGATAAAGAAGCTACTTCTAATAAGCAAGACTCAGATCATGCAGGCCTTTTTATGTCCGTAATAAGACTTCATAAAATAAACCAATGTAGAAATCTCCAGCATTCAGTGTAAATCTGAAAACTGAAGAGTAATATGATAAAAATGGTGACAACTATCACAGTCTTTACCCCAGTGCCAGTTCCAGTGGCATAGAGACATAAAGCCTTGACTACATTCATTTGTTAAACAATAAACATCTGACATATTTTCAGTTGCAAACATAATGTATCACATATAATCTTTTATATAGTGTCTTTCTCCAAACCATTATTCATTATATTAATGTGTGATTGCCTATCTTGTAAGTGGTAATTCAATTAAGATTATTCTTGTTTAAAAAAGATAGATATCTGTAAGGCAGTGAGATATTTATGCATGCATGATGCCATTTGATTGCAATCAAATTTCTGAGGTGTAATGTCATGCAAGTGGCATTAAGCAACAGTCTCATCTGTGTGCATGGGGGATGTAGATGTTCTCAGTTGTCACAGATTTCACAACATTTCTCTACATCTTTTGCCTCTTATTTTCATCTCTTCCTAGTAAATTCTGTTAATTTTTTTAGAAAATCAACAAGGATTCTTGTCACGTGATATTGCTAGCATTCAAGTTTCAAGCTTTCAGAAAGAATACTAATGCAAAGTCTCTTATTCTAGCTAGTTTCTAAGTACCTGTTCTTATGTTTGGTCCTTTGTCCATCACTATCTTTAGCTTTCTCACTGATTCTTGAGTTAAGAGGCTGAGAAGTGTGCGTGTGTGAGTTGCATACTGTATTCAAATAGCAGCGAGCTGAGAGGATAAATTCCTGAGTGGCAGTTATTTAAGTATTTATTCATTAATTCATCTGATGCATTAAGTACGCGCACGCGCTCACATGTAAGTAATTTAGCAAAATGTTTCTGAGTTTTGCATCATATTTTTGTCTATTTCTCATAAATTTAGTGTTTTTTTTCCTAGCAACTCCATGAGCATTGCAATCACTAACTATTGCTGCTAGCTATCTGTGTTTCAACAGCCTTCAAAAAGCTTGCTAAAGCAAAGCCTGTTATTCTAGAAAGTTTTATATAAATGAATCCACTGTTGCTGATTTTGGTCCTTTGTCCATCCTTAGTTTTTCATTTTTCTCCTTGAATAACAAGAAGTTGAAATGTGTACGATGAGTGAGTTTGCAGTGGGTTACACTGTATTTTGACGGTAATGAAGTGAGTATGTGAATTTGTGTGTGGCAATTGTTGAATAAGGGACTAACTTTTATACCATCACAGCAGGTGGATATTACAGATGTAATACTGGACTTGAACACTTTTTTGAGGTCAGTGACATTGAAAGGCATTTATGAAAAAGATGTTGATACTACTTCTAATACTCGTTCTAATGCTTGTTTTGATGTATTTTCTAAACCAAGTTTGTTTGTCCCTATTAATGTTATTTTACCAGCTTTTGAGAAAGCATGTACTGATGATATTTATAAATCGTTTTATAATGATTTGAGTATTCACAGAAGTCACTTCTTTAATACGACACTAGAAGAGACAATGGCTTTATTTAACTTGCAAAATGACATGTCTATATGCATTCGACCAGCCGATAAAGGTGGACCCATCATAGTGATGGATTGCATATATTATTTTAATAAAATGCGTGAATTTTTAAATGATGTAGATGTATACAGTAAAATAACTGTGTTAGATGTAGAAAAGATGATACATAGTATAAATTGTGCTTTGGTTGAATGTTTTACATTAGGCCCAATAGATTCAAAACTGTGGCAATATTTTATTGTTCAGAGCCCAGTGATACCAAGTATACAAGGTTTACCAAAGGTTCATAAAAACGCAGAAGACCCACCAATGACACCTATCATTTCTGGAGGGGGCTGGAGTACTGAACCACTCTCTATATTTTTAGAGAAAAAATTTAGACCATATTTGGACTCATACGATGTTGTAGTGAAAGATACCAAAGATTTTTGTTAATGGTTTATGTAAGTATTGTAAAGGGAAACTATTGACAGGAATTGTGATGACTACAATGGATGTTCAATCCTTGTTCACTAAAATTCCGAAGGTACAGGGAATTGAAATGTTAAGAGCTTTTCTGCAGATGACAGCAGAATTAGATGATAGAACTATAGATTTATACACATTTTGATTTAAATTGTAATAGAGCATAATGTTTTTGTTTTTGATGAACAGGTATATTGGCAAAGGAATGGTGTAGCTATGGGTACTTCATGTGCCAATAGCTACGCCAACCTAGTTATGGCCATATGGGAAAGGAAACACATATTAGAGGGTCCATATAGAACTCAAGTCAAGTTATAGCGAAGATTTGTAGATGACCTTTTCTTTTTATGGGAAGGCAATGAAGAAGATTTGAACCAGTTCCATGAATATCTAAATACTTCAACCAATTGTTAAGGTTTACTCTAAACTTTGCAAGAGAATCAATAAATTTCTTAGATGTGCTAATAACTGTTGATAATGAAAATACGGTTATTACCAGTATATATAATTTTTTATTTATTTGCATTTGTTAACCGGGTTGGTCCAGCTGGGCAAGAATTACCCTTTTTCAGTGGAGACCCGAGGGGAAATGCCCAAAACAGACATACAAATACATACGAATAGAGACAAATTAACAATATTACAGAGGAAAACAATATTATGGGTACAATGGATAAGAAAAACAAACAATGAAAGTTTGAGAATATGAGTAAGGTAGGCCAGAGGCATGCATGCAAAAGATTTATGAAAAGGTGTTCTGAGCAAGATCTCTGAATTAAGTTAAAGTAGGCAAAGAAATGATGATTTAGGCGTGGAGTTAGTAGTGTGGGAGTTTTAGGTGGGAGCATGTGAAGGACATTCCCATTTGGAGGAGAGATGGGAGAGAAGCATGGATTTGAAATTGTTGTGGTTAGGTATATTACGTAGTGGAGTGGGGAGATAAGAATGTTATAAGAATAAGCTACTACATAAGACCAGCATCCATCCTCACTATGTATTTGACAATGTTATTACAGGTCAGAGTATGAGGCCATCTAGACTAAACACCAGTCCAGCAGCTTTTAATGTAGAATTGCAGGATTTAGAAAACAAACTAGTTAAAAGAGGCTATAATCATATGAATATTTCTAATATTATAGATTCAGTTAGGACTTTAAGAATGACTTCAGCTCAACCTTATTTCTCTGAACAGAGCACACAGAATAAGATATATAGTAAAGGCAATGGTGCAAATGAAGGTAAACTTAGAGTTCCCATGAAATATACTAACAATGTTAAGCACATCTTAGGGGGTGTACAGAAAATATTGACCTATTTTAATGATGGATCCAACAGTGAGAGAGATTGTAGGTCCCAGCCCCAAATTTCAGTTTAAAAATATGCGTAATATGAATAGAATGTTATGTTATCCTGATAAGAATAGGATAATGCAATTAGACATGTTTTATACCAGTCCATGTGATAAATGTAACCAATGTATTCATATTAATTCAGAAGAATGTTTTAACCACCCTGGATTTGGGGAAAAAATTTGTTTTTAAGGTTAATGGCAACTGTAATTCTAAACATATAGTATATTTAGCTGTATGTCAGCTATGTAGTGCATTTTACCTAGGTAAAACAGTCAGAATGTTTAGGTTCAGGATAAGACAACATCTTTATAGATTCATAGATTATTACTAAGCTAACTGCCCTTGTGTGCCATTTTAAGCCTAGCCAATTATCCCCTGTGAGACTCAAACCCTGCACTTTGTGTTTGTAAGGCAAACACCTTAACCATTAGGCCACCCTCCCAACCCAAGCATACTTCTCAGATGGGGTCTTTACATAGGTTTACATTTCTTATCGTTGGCAAAAATATACCAAGTATCAGAATAGGCGATATAAGAAACAGGACAGAAACAATGGAAACAAAATGGATCATTAAATTGAGGGCAGATTTAGGGAAGTACGTTAATGATGTAGTTCCTTTTCAACCTCTACTTAAAATGAGAAGACTTAGAAAATAAATGTAATAGATAGGTAGATATATATAAATGTTTTAGAGTTACGCATAGTTGTATGTATTAGTCTTACACAGTTCTTACACAGTTGTTATGGTATTCAATCTTATGCGCATAGAATGTAGTAGATGTATGTAATTTAGCAAAATGTTTCTGTGTTTTGCATCATATTTTTGTCTGTTTCTCATAAATTTAGTGTTTTTTTTCCTGTCAACTCCATGACCATTGCAATCACTAACTATTGCTACTAGCTGTCTGTGTTTCAACAGCCTTCAAAAAGCTTGCTAAAGCAAAGCCTGTTATTCTAGAAAGTTTTATGTAAATGAATCCACCGTTGCTGATTTTGGTCCTTTGTCCAGCCTTAGTTTTTCATTTTTCTCCTTGAATAATAAGAAGTTGAAATGTAGATGATGAGTGAGTTTGCAGTGGGTTACACTGTATTTTGACAGAAATGAAGTGAGGATGTGAATTTGTGTGTGGCAATTGTTTATGTACTAATTCTTTCATTTGATCACAGTCAATCATCTAAGGTGTTCAGCCACAGTCACAGTTATACAAGTGGCTGTAATTGGTGGTCATGTCTGTGGGTGTATGGGAGGTTAAATTTGATTACTGCGGCAAATTGTTATTTTTGTTTTTTTATATTCTGGTCTCTGGGTATATACAGTTAATAAAGTTGGCTTTAATTGCTGAATATGGGGAGTGACTGTGTTTGAAAATGATTGACACTGTTGTCATTTGTTCAAGGTACGCAGTATTATTCTGGATTTGAAGTAGTATGCATATTTTTTTTTACTGGCCATCATAGCTGAACATTAGCATTGTACTCAACACGTGGTTGTCTGTAGTAGTTTGTGCAGGAAGTCTGTTATAGCAACTGATCATTGACAGACAGTCTCATTGAATAGTGTTGACACACAGTGCTTAGTTCTCCCACTGAATTTTTGGCTCAGTTCTTCTATGTGAAATCTGCATGTACTCTTTGTCTCTGTGTTTGATTATTATTCCTTCTGTGTGGCATCTACATGTATTCCCTGCCTCTGTGTTTGATTATTATTCCTTCTGTGTGGCGACTGCATGTACTCCCTGTCTGTGTCTTTGATTACTATTCCTTCTGTGTGGCATCTACATGTATTCCCTGCCTCTGTGTTTGATTATTATTCCTTCTGTGTGGAGACTGCATGTACTCCCTGTCTGTGTCTTTGATTACTATTCCTTCTGTGTGGAATCTACATGTATTCCTTGTCTCTGTGTTTGATTACTATCTTTCTATCTGGAGTCTACATGTACTCCCTGGCTCTGTGTTTGATTATTATTCTTCTGTGTGGAATCTACATGTACTCCCTGTCACTGTGTTTGATTATTACTCCTTCTGTGTGCAGTCTGCATGTACTCTTAGTCTCTGTGTGAATTGCATCCACGTGCTTTGGTTTCTTCTTCTAGACCCTCCACGTATAATATATGGCACAGGTCATTTGTGCTTTTACTTTCATCCCAACCTAACACTTTTATTGGTACACAGAAGATAACTATGTATTTTGGAGGGGGTAGAAAGGCATGCACTATTTCAAGATAAGATTTGTATATCCTGGAATTCATCTTCTTAGTTTATACAGGAACTGCTATTTTCTTAGCTTTGAACATTGAGCTTTAGACACAACTTATGTTTTGTTGAAAGAAAAAAAAAATGACAATGTCTTTCCTTAGTCAGAATTTTTGTTCAACCATCATAAAATCAAAAGGTTACAAAAGTGCTGAAAGACATACCTTACAGTGTCTAGAACTCTATGGCCTCTGGGATGCAGACCCCTGGTTTAATTCAGTTACTTCCTACAGACTTAATTACAGAAGAGTCTTGGTCTATTATGGTGTGCTAAAACTATGGGTGAAGCTAGAAAGTAAGACAAAGTGTGAAAAAGGGAAAATCTATCTAGATGGCATGAGGCCAGCATATCAGGGAAAACAGGGGAAGGCACTGGATAAGTGCTGGTGGGACAAGTGGATAATGAGGCACCCATGGCGTCCTTTGTCTAGAGCTCTGTTTTACCTAATGCTGGCCTTGCTGATTATGGCTTGATATCTAAGCTGTATAAAGTCAATAAAGTGGCTATGATGAGCGGGTACATGCTGAAGCAGCATGTGGATGCAAGTTAATGACTCCATCTGTTGTTTTATCACAGATAATGGTCTCTGACCTGTTCTAACTGAGCCCTACCCCATTGTGTTTAGCTCCACCCATTCAGTTGCTTCCTGCAGTCCCTCCTTGCTTTAATGTCAATAGCCATCACTGGATATCTATGCAGGCTGTTAATCCTGTATTTTTAATGTTGTGTACTTTTAAAGCAGCACCCTCTTTTGCAAGAGACTTTTACAGCAGCAACAACTTTACAGTATGCAGTATGACCTCTTTCATGACAGACTTGTACAACAGCACCAATAGTAAGAAAACATTCTGGTAGTAATGTGTCCTGTGCATGGGAAGGGGTGCTTCTTATGCCAAATGAATATCTGCAAAACAATAACAAACTCCAACTGCCGCCCAAGAGTCCCGACTCCTGAATATATGAATGAATAAAATCAAGCCAACACAAAAGTACAGAAACGGAAATTGACGGGACAATACAGTCCACATACACTATTCCAACCACTTCTGGTCACCAGTTTACACAATATTCATTGAATTAATTTGTGCTGAAGTGAATATTGTGTAAACTGGTGAACAGAAGTGGTTGGAATAGCGTATGTGGACTGTATTGCCCCGCCAATTTTCGTTCCTGTACTTTTGTGTTGGCTTGATCTGCAAAACAATGTTCATCTATCTTGAGAACTCTACCTGTTTGTGAAAATACAACTCTAGAATCAGAAAATGGATTCTGACTTTAAACCCTATCTGTATTTGTCAAAGGCAAACTTTATGACAGCTGTCAAAATGAGAATATGGCTTGGCCATGGGTAACAGGCCAGACTAGAAAAATCACAGCATGTACCTGTAGTTGCACTGTCAGTTACTAGAAAAGTTAAAAACATTGCAATAGAGATTTTAACAAAAGATTTGAACAAAATGAGGGCATGTCTACTATAATAAGCCTTGATGTTATGTGCTTTAAGAGAAAAATCACTAGGATTATGAGGCATTCTTTAAATGTAATTCAATTATTATACACTGTGCAGTTTCTACAGCAGATTAAATAACTGCTTTTTAGCATGGGTCTGGCTAGTTGCACCAACATGATACGGTACCCCCCTGTGCAGTGCTTGCTTTTACATTTTTATGTTACATGCTTAAAGTCAACAGATAAACAGTTAACATTAACAACATTAATGGAATGCACTTTTGTCTCATTGGAACATAGGAGCATAGGACTATACTAGGCAAGCAATCGTGGGGACTTTAAGATACCTAACCATATGTATCTTTAAGCAGTCAAACTTAAAACCAAATTGAGCAAGGCAAGATATGATAACCCTGATGTTCTCATTGATGATAGCCCTAAAGTATATACAGTTTTTAGAGAAAGAATCAGGCATTGTAAAGGATATTAACTCTGGTCAACAGTCAGCATATTTCATAGTGCAGAAAAGCAGTGTAACGTTGGCGATACACAACGACTTGGCAAACCCAAAAATCAACTAGATAAGTATGTCAGGAGATCCAGATGTGCAGAATGTGACAGCAGCAGTCACCTTGTCCAACCTAGGAAGTTAAGATAACTGAGGAAAAGCAAAATCTCCAAAAATAATATTGTATCCACATTTATAATTTTGCTGTATCAAGGAAGTTTCTATACTATTTCAGGCTGAGTACATTGATGTGTCTGTGCTCATGTTATACAATGTTGTCACTGTAACAATTCCCATGTATAAGGTAAGAATTTTTCAACATGCGTTCAAATACATTTTTATTAGACATGGGTCATAATGGAATGTGAATTCTGTTCCAAAGAGAACCACAGCACGGCAACAACGTAAATAAATGAAGCAGGTAAGGAAGGCAGCCACAAAAAGTCCTCGGCTCGGACACAAACCAAACGTTTATTATGAAGAAAACAGACAACAATACATCCAAGGTTAAGTGCTTTCATCTGACTCCCGCAGACTTCTTCAGAACTGCATTGCGACCTTGTGTGAATAAGTAATGTTGGCACAACAAAAGATATTTGTGCAACAAGAACATTGAATTAAAAAGTATTGAGTTAAAAAATATATATATATAATTAATATGTGAATGTGAGAGATGTAAAAAGTATCTATATATGTATGGATACCATGGAATTGCTAAGACATGATAAAATGATGGAATGTCTCCCGGAGACTGTTCTCAGAACTGTTATTTAGTAAAAACCTAACCAAACACATTATAAAACATAATATACACCCATCAATGAATAAAAATCTGAGTGAAGCAATGCATGAAACTATATTTATTGTGCCAACATTACTTATTCACACAAGGTCGCAATTCATTTTGTTCAGGACAGGTATTGTCGAAATAGCTTGTTTTCGAGATTAGGGTGCATTTTGAATTTTGTATCCATTTACCCATTTAGTATGTACTTACACCTTTAATTCCTTGATTGAAGTGGCTTTTGGCGCCAAAATGTGTTTAAATTGAAAGTGTAGCAGTACTCCTATGTTCTGAAGAAGTCTGCGGGAGTCAGATGAAAGCGCTTAACCTTGGATGTATTGTTGTCTGTTTTTTTCGTAATAAACGTTTGGTTTGTGTCCGAGCCGAGGACTTTTTGTGGCTGCCTTCCTTACCTGCTTCATTTATTTACGTTGTTGCCATGCTGTGGTTCTCAGTGTTATTCAGCGTTGTTTGGAATGGAAGGCACTGTCGAGGATCCTCAGGCTTCATGGGACAGATCGGAGATCGGAAAAATCCAGGAGGAGATTACTATGTTAAAAACCGAGATGTCTCGGTTAGTGGAGATGGTCGGGCGAGTTTTCACAGTCATTGGGAAGGTCGAGGCGCCAACTACTAGGGACCAGCAGCAGGAAACCTCTTTAGCTGGCGTATCTTTAGCTGGGGAACCATTCCCTGGTTCTCACACAGGGACCGCACCGCCAATCGAGATGACTTCTCATTTTGAGATCCCCAATGGACAAGTAACAAGCGTAGATGGTACTAAAAGTATGAATGTGGACAGAGTTTTGACAAAAAGTAAGGATTTTAATTTAAACAATAGTAGGGATACTGATTTTACTTTTGATTTTAGTTTTTTTCAAGCACATAAGGAGGCGGAACGGCTTGGGGCCCGTCCCAAACGACCCTTACCTCAGAGAACATACTCAGGTGTTACCAAAACACAATTGGACATTGCTAGAGGTACTGAACTTACTTCTGAACATATTATTGACATTTCAAGCCCTGATATATTTAGGAATGTGACTGTGCCTAAGTGCAAAAGGCAATATGCAAATACTTATAGTAAAACTAATGTAAAGAGTAAACTGAATGGTGGTGAAACTAATGACTTATTAGAATGTTTTATGAAGGATGATTACGACTTTACAAAACAGGATTTTGATGGGGGTAATACAAATGGTAAACATGCTGTGAAAGATAATGTGTATTGTGACGAGAATACTACCTTTAAGGACAGGATCTTTTTATTTGGTAAGAAGTTATTATCCATTAAGAATATTAAAATAGAGAATGCATATTTTACAAAATGTTTGTCGTTAAAAGTAGTTCCTAAGGGGATTAGATTTTTTAAGATGCCTATGGGCGTTGACTTGGATCATGAAGGGATGAGTGAATTCAACCACATGTTTGACAGTTTTGGTTTTTGTTACATGAAAATGTTGATTAAGAAAAATGATGAGAAACTCTCAAATTTAATACACGAGGTTGATGATTTAAACCACAAACTCATCACTAATGAATTATTTTTTAAATGGAATGATTTGTATAACAAACAGTTCACCATGGCACAGCAGAAAGCCACCACTATATTTCAAAGAAAAAGTAGGAAAATAGTCCGTGACGTGGACCTATATTGTAACAACAGAGCATATATATGGCCCAAAAACTATAGGGATGGCGGGAGTGACAGACATCAAAGGTATGATGATAGATACACGGACAGAAATGTAAATTTTCGGGGTGGAAGACCCCCCCCCCCCAGAAAAATGCATACACTCCAAACCATATGAAAAGGAGATAAGAAATACTGGATCTAATAATGTTACTGCAAGTCTTTGTCCCGATACAGCACACATGGCGTGTAACCTAGCACCCATTGTAAATTTTCATGTTCCAATACAGGAGGAAAAGAATCAGGTTATGAGCTCATATAATGGGTTCAAAGTTTTTAATTACTCAAATGCTGACATATCAGATGACTTTTACAGTTTATTTTCTAAAGGAATGAAATATATACCGACTGTGAGATTCAATTTAGTCGACATCATAACTGAATTTAAATTATATTGTCGGAGACTGAACTTAGCCTTACAATTTAAAAACAATAAAGGTATTAACCATGTAAGAAATGAACTTAATAACAAAGCATTTGTCAACGATGATGGTGAACACCATGGGGGAGAACAGGTCGTACTAAAGAAAAGAAGCACATATATACCCTGCAACCACGCAGTAGTAGCTAGTTACGAGAAATTGGTTTGTCAGGACATATATAGTCTTTACAAAGTATTAAAGACTGACAAGTCTGCTATGTCAAACAATAAGGATAATTTAACCGAAGGAGAACGAAATTGTCTACACTCACTAGTAAACAATAATGAAGTGAGGGTTATGAAACCTGATAAAGGGGGAGGTATTGTTTTATTCAATAAAATGGACTACATTAACGAAATCTACAATATATTATACCAATCAGGGAATTATGAGGCCATTTCTCTTAACGAAGTTAATATTGGCCACAGGAGAATTGATTTAGCTGTGGAAGAATATGTTATTGATCACAGAATTACAGATGAGGTGTATCAGTTCTTGAAAGTTGAATTCCCGACTTTAGCTACAATTATTGGTATACCCAAAGTACACAAAAATATGGAACACCCCCCGTTCAGACCCATTATTTCGGGTAGTAGGTCCAAAACATTTCCCCTGGGCGTAGCTATCGACAAATGGGTGAAGCACATTTACAATAATATTCCCCATCTCATTAAAGATTCATGGATGTTTCTGAGGAATTTAACACCACAACTATGGAATGAGAATCTCATCTATATGACTATTGATGTAATCGATTTATTCTCGTGCATACCAAAAGAAATTGGTCTGGAGTATTTTTGCAACAGTCTTAGAAAATTTTCCAACATGGAATGGGACAGGATTAGCCTCATTGTTGACATGATGGGCCTAGTATTGGACTATAACTTTATACATTTTGAAAATGAATATTTTAGACAGACAAGGGGTGTCGCAATGGGAGCAGCATGCGCACCCATTTTTGCAAATCTTGTCATGCTGGAATGGGAAAACCTATACCTATTTAAAAGCGAATTTTTTCAACACATTGTCTATTATTCAAGGTTTTTGGATGATCTTTTCGTGCTATGGAAGGGTCCAGAAGATTTGATTCAGCCTTTTTTCGATTATATTAATAATACCACTGATTTTTTAAAGTTTACATACAATCTCAACAAAAAGGGCATAGCCTATCTGGACACTTACATTAGCCATGGTAGCAACGGATTCATCTCCTGTATCTACAGGAAGCCTACATTTTCCAGTGATTATTTGGAATTTAGTAGTAACCATCCCAAATATGTTTTTAAAAATGTTGTCAAAGGACAGTGTATACGAGCAGCCCGTATGTCATCGACAAGAGAAGTTATGAACAACGAACTTGAACTCATTAGGTCCATGTTCAGTATGAGAGGATACCCGAACACCCTTATTAATGATGTTGTCATATATGTTAGTAAAGAATGGGGTAAAAAATATCCACCTTTATTGGGTATCTCCACACCTGGAGTTTCACCATTGGACAACAAACTAAAGGAGGGATTTAACAATAGGGTTTGTGTTTTAATGTATTCCCCCACAGTCCAACACATCGAAAATATAATGAGTCAGCACTGGAATTTATTTACCATGAATGATGATCTGGTCTTGACTTTGGGGCCTTATCCTAAATTCATATACAAAACAGGATATAATCTAAAAAGGATTTTGGAATCTAATAGAAGTGATAAAAAAGGGCGAACAACCGGCACAAGAAAATGTGGTACATGTAATCAATGCTATACTATTAACGATAAGGAAGGAGTCAATTTGGTCAATTTTAACAAAACATACATACACTGTAGGATAGGGAACTGCAACACTAACTTTGTAGTCTATCTTGCTACTTGCCAAGTGTGTCCAGCATTTTATATAGGCAAGACTGAGAGGCAATTAAGACGACGCATTTACGAGCATTTATTTGCTATCAAAAAGAAAGACACAAAGAATGCCCTATATAGGCATATAGCAAAACATGGGGCCACGCATCATTTTAAATTTGCTATTATCGATAAGGTGAACATTACAGCATTTGGGGGGAATGTAAAAGCATTACTGGCCATGAAGGAGAGCAAATGGCAAATCACCACTGATGCCACAAGATTGCCTGGTATCAACGATTTCATCAGTATTAAACCTTTCTTGCAGTTAATTTAGGGTCATTGTACTGTGTCCCAGCCCATACACATACTTTTCTTCCCACTGTCATCATACATATATTTTATATATATTTTTTATTTTTTATTTTATATTTTATATTTTATAATCATATTTTATAATCATATTCCAAATATATTTAAAATATTTTTAATACATAATTTTAACATATTTATATACACATATATATATTTTTTACAACACATGTTTATTATAATGTATTATTTCAATACTACATACATATTTTAATATTACTAATATTTACTTTTCATATCTATATATATTTTTATATTTTATATATATTTTTTATATCGTAATCAATTTATTACCCCTTCAATATAGTTTCATGCGTTGCTTCACTCAGATTTTTATTCATTGATGGGTGTATATTATGTTTTATAATGTGTTTGGTTAGGTTTTTACTAAATAACAGTTCTGAGAACAGTCTCCGGGAGACATTCCATCATTTTATCATGTCTTAGCAATTCCATGGTATCCATACATATATAGATACTTTTTACATCTCTCACATTCACATATTAATTATATATATATATTTTTTAACTCAATACTTTTTAATTCAATGTTCTTGTTGCACAAATATCTTTTGTTGTGCCAACATTACTTATTCACACAAGGTCGCAATTCATTTTGTTCAGGACAGGTATTGTCGAAATAGCTTGTTTTCGAGATTAGGGTGCATTTTGAATTTTGTATCCATTTACCCATTTAGTATGTACTTACACCTTTAAGTCCTTGATTGAAGTGGCTTTTGGCGCCAAAATGTGTTTAAATTGAAAGTGTAGCAGTACTCCTATGTTCTGAAGAAGTCTGCGGGAGTCAGATGAAAGCGCTTAACCTTGGATGTATTGTTGTCTGTTTTCTTCGTAATAAACGTTTGGTTTGTGTCCGAGCCGAGGACTTTTTGTGGCTGCCTTCCTTACCTGCTTCATTTATTTCTGTTCCAAAGGTAACATGCATCTTAAATTTATTTTTGATCTAGTATTGTGAAGTAGCTGACCAGTGAGATATTTTAGACTATGGTGAGGTTTATAGCATACAAGTATATTAGTCAAGCAGAGGTATTAGACTATGTACTACAGCTTGTGGATATGTTTCAATTGGTTGATTGACAGTTGCCAGATAAATTTTACCAGTTTTGCTTGACAAAGAGTTGTGCAGTGTTATGTGGTACCACAGAGGCAAATTATCCTACTGTAAACCTGTGCACATTTATTTGGAAATATAAGCTGAACATTTGTAAACAAATATGCTGTTTAAAGAAAAGGGGAAACTAATACTTAATTGCTACAGGCAGTCTAGTAGTAGGTGATAAAAATCCTTTTATCCCATAGAGTCAAAGCATCTTTTGTTTATTGCTGCCACAACAGTGTTATGTGATTAATAATCTTTGGGTTTTATAGGCTAATACATTCATAGGTAAGTATTAGGCTAGCTGCCCTTGCTGGTCATATTAAGCCTAGCAAATTTTACTTTTTGTACTGGAAATAAACTATCAAATTTGGTTGGAGATTGGCCTTACCCATCTGATGGAGGATAGTTATATATTACCCCAAGAAAATATAACCTGTGTATGGAATAAAGCAATTGAGGAGCTGCCTTTTTGCATTAGTAGTACAGGGAGCAGTCATGATATAACATGATGCAAAAGCAGGGAATGACACAGGAAGAGACATCTGTAAATCTAAATTGTGCATGAATATGGATGTGGTGGAGTTTCTTTTATGTTAGTGGAAAGCCTGTTCTAGAGCAGTGACATCCTCTGTGAGATATATTTGTCTCTACAAACCTTTCTGTTGATGTTCCAGAACAGGCTTAGATCCCTAGACTGAGCATTTCTGATGCCATTTGACTTGCTGATGTGCAGCAATTCCATCAGTATTGGGTCAGAGGATGTCTTTTATGCCAGACACAGGTCACCTCTTAGCAGTCTGTAGGATACAAAGTATAGTGACGGGGCTTTGAATCAGCCCAAGTAGGATATATTGTTTAGGCCTTGTATCCTTTTAATAAGGTATCTCTGTGGGCATTCCAGTTGTTGAATGTGTCTGGATTTTTATCTCTTCTTAGAGTAAATAATTTGATCTGGATAACTTCATCAATAACTGAGTTGTCAGAAAAATAGCAGTTAAAATTTCATTTGAAGGAGGAGAGGCTGTAGAAACATCTAAACTCTGAGATAAGAAGCAGTTACCAATAGAAGTATCCCATAAAATCCAAAGGTCCAGGAAAACAACAAAAATATATATTTTGTGGAGAGGGGACTTGAACGTCTGTGTATGAGACTTTGCTCCTATATCCCTCAAAATTTAAAAAAACGAAACACATGATGCACCACTGTTGCACTACAATAGAGAAAATTACAAAAAAGAAAAAGAAACCCCCCCCCCCACAATATTCAACACTTTGTAGTAAATATACATAGCATCAGCAGAACAGCCATCAGGCAAGTATAAGCTAATACACTGTGTTGTCTCTCAAGTCTTATAAATCAGTAGTATGGCTTGGTGTTGGAACCAAGAAGTAATTGTACTCAAAAGAATAAATTCAGCACTAATAATTACTGAGTATTTTTTGTTAAAAACAGGCATATCCTATTTGACAAGGACAAAGGATTAATGTTAATTAACATAAATAAATTCTAAGTTCTCCACCTTCTGAAATGTTTATAAGATGGTGCAGTGTAACTTGCTGATTGCTTAATGTAACAAGAGAGACTAGAAGCACCACACAGACCTTAATGGTACTGTTTTTGATGTTTTAATGCATATACAAGTTTGTATATTAGCATTTACTTTATTGGTAATTAACTATCTGCTAATACAATGAAACAGCCAGAGTTACGACATTTACCTTTGTTAGTGTCTTTCAGTTTACCAGTAAAATCTACAGTTAATGGTTTTCGTAGGTGTTATTACTCACCCAGCAATCACAATGTAAATGTTATTACTCCAGGATATAATTACACAGGGGAGCACAAAGATGCTGCATCTACATGTGAATATATTTATACTTAGCAGCATGTGATTAAAGGTAAAGCATTCCTTTCACAGAGGCGCAGTGCATGATGCCAAAGTTATAAAAGTGAATACAAGAAGAAGAGGTAAAAAATAACAATAATAATTCTGTTTCATGGGTAAACTTTTAGACCTAACATCAAAATGTTAAAACTGGGATGGGGCAAACAACGTAGGAAGTGATAACACTGGGCAGGATTCACGAAGCCTCTGTGTAAGAGTTACAAGGCTTACACGGAGGCTGCAGTTAAACGGTGTGACGTCAGCATGTCATGCATATGCATGAGGGCATGCTGAATCACACTTAAGGCTTACACGGTCCGTGGAAGACAGTACGGGGCGTGTCTGTAGGCCGAGCCCTGCAAGCGGACACGCCCCCAGAAGAGTAAAAGTGCCTAAAGTAAACCCCCATGACAGAGTACATGGAAATGTGAATAAACACAACACAACACATGCCCCCACAGACTATGAACATAAAATTATATAAATGAACATGTTATATTTTTTTTAAATTGTAAAGATGTTTGCCCGTGAGTGCGCTCATTTGCTCGGGCGTGCCCGTAGCTCAGCCACAGTTAGCAGTAAGTGAAAAAGCATATAAGAACTAACTATGCAAAGTAAGCCAAAAAGCAATAGCGTAGCGGTAGAAACGTCAGCTGAAGAGCAGGCAGTCATGGTTCGAGACCCCAACACATAAATTTTTATTTTTAGTGAAATAAGCACGAAACAAGTCCCTGACATATATGTACACATATAAAATTATATTTTATGTAAAATGTAATGAAATAGGCCATTTATTTTGAAGAAATGTGAGATAACAAAATAATAAAAAATGCCAGATGTGCCCATAGCTGATCTACAGTTTAACAAAGGGAGTGCATCTGCCCGTAGGTGAGCAGTGGTTTAACAGGTGTAAAATGAGTGCCCGAAGGTGAGCAGTGGTTTAACAGGTGCAAAATGAGTGCGCGAAGGTGAGCAGCGGTTTAACAGGTGCAAAATGAGTGCCCGTAGGTGAGCAGTGGTTTAACACGCTGAAACTGTGTGCCCCTAGCTGAGCTGAGCATAGTATGCATGCTGACAGCCAAATGAAGCGTAAACCAGCGTAACCCATTTGCTCGGAGCTGCGCACCGCGCCAACAAGCTAACCGATGGGCAACGTTGAGCAAGCTGTAACAAAACTGCCTATACACAGACACACCCCCTAGCCTGTCTAGACAGTCATAAAATATAAAAAGCAGTGGCGAGGTTCAAACCCAAGATACCATGCATCATAGTCAAGGTACTAAACCACTAAGCCATGACAGCTGTACTCAGAAATGCAGTAATAGCAAATATATAGGAATGAATAGAAAGAGGAGCATGACAAAGCAGGTTTTGTGAAGCTGATACAATTCCAAAATGGCCAGTCACAGATAAGTGTGGGAAAAACGGCATATATAAGCCCCATAGGTGGTAATACACAGCATAACCGATTGTAGAACTAACTTGCAGCCAGAATGTCAGGAGTAGGTGAGGGTAGTTGCTTCCGAGCACAGAGGTGGGGCATTGAGGAGTCCAGATATATGGTCTGGCTCCTTGTCCACAATCATGAGGCCCAACTCATGCAGGGCCAGGTCCTGTGGGGAGCATATAGGGCTGAGGCATGGGACCGGTTGGCTCATGATCTTACCAGTGCCATAGGGATTCCAAGGACTGGTGAGCAGGTCCGTCACCACCATGCAGACCTGAAGAGATGTATGCAGGACCAACTGAACCTTTGGATCCAGGAGGCCCGGCAAATACCCAACGCCCCACTACTGAGTAAGTTACATCTAATTATGTATGTAAGAAATTAACCTAGCTGATATTATGGAGATGTGTATTCCAATATTACTTTATTTATATTACAGCTGCAGGTGTCCGTTCTGCGAACTGCAGAGCCTATGGCGATAGGCTGGTGCGGTTGCGCCACCAGGCAGGTCAGTAATCCTCTCCCTGTAACTGTAAATAAATATAAAAGTATGACAGTTAGCAAAAGAGTGCAGTGTAGTCACTAAGTAATAAAATGTGCAAGTAACAGTGTAAGAGTGTTTGCAAGTATTGCTTGATTACAAAAGTGTGTTGCAGTCTGTAATCCAAACAGAAAAATGAAAATGTCTGAAATAAAGTCTGAAATAAAGATGCCTCACCTGTAATATAATAGTACATGCCCTGCAGCAGGCTAAAAAGTACAGCTGCAGAAGATGAGCAAATCACATGTGTGAAGTATATCCCTGTTGAAATACTGAAACATGACAGAAGTGAGACTGTTGGAAAGGATTGTAATAACTACAGGTAAAACATGTCAATAAAGCCTAGAAGTAAGTACCATCCTGAATTGTAAAAATAAAACAAGTGAGAGAGTGTGAGAAAGAGTTATGAATCCACCAATAAAGTAGTAATAACTCATGAATAAAGTATACTGCAGTCAGTACAGAATGAAATGATTGTGACAAGCAGAACCAAACTGCGAAATGTGTTCAAAATGTTCCTGCAGCTGGAATGTGTACCTAAAATCTAGATATGTTGAAATCAGTCTGCAATATGCAGATAGTATGATTGTCTGAAATACCAAACATCCACAGATGTCTATAGCTATATAAAGCAAATGTAGCAGGATGATGCAGCTGAACAGAGCCAGATATGAACGTGTATGAATAAAAATAAAAATGTATATTGATGTAGCAGTAACATTCCTATCACCAACTTGAAGTAGTTATCACATAGGAAACTGTAGGTAGAACTGTAGTGTGAATATATCTGCAGCTATTAGAAATGTACAGCATATGTATTGGTATTTGAAGGTGTTAATTATATTTTCTTCACCCTACCCTATAGCCACATATAATCCATTCCACGTGAAATTGGTATGTGCAATCACAATTAACACCCCTGGACATTTGCCCTGTTGGGTCATACATATTTGCATGTACGTTGATGCATCTGCCCTGTTCATACATCCAAACCTGATGGCCTGTTGCCATCAATCAACCCTGCATGTTGTTGGACTGTGTATTGCTGTTGAAATTATGCATGTGTTATGCTCGCTGTTCAATGGTGTGAATATCTGGGTGTTTGGTTAATGGGAATACTAATGCATGCTGTTACAACTAATTGCGAATGGTATTGTATGTTACTAACCCAAACTGTCATGACATAATGCAAAACATAGGACGACAGGGAAGGCGGGTTCCAGCGGACCCACCTCTCCCACCTCAGCTGGCGAGTGCACCTGGCAGTAAAGCCCAGTCCGGACCCTCCTCCAGTGGCCCTGTGCCACCTGCGGGTGGAAGCGCTGCAGGGGATGGGGCTCGTCCCCCCTCTGCAAGTGTGGCCAGAGGAGAACCACCACTCACCCTCCGTAGCATCTGGACTGTGGTGCGTAGGGAGATCCAGGAATCTGTTCTTGGGCCCCTATGCCAGCTTGAGGCACAGGTGGCACAACTAATGGGCATGCCTGTTGCCCGGCCTACACAGCCCCCAGCACAGCCCCATCCTGGGCAGTGAAGGCACAGTGGCAACTGCCCATGGGTGGGGATATCAGTTCCACTGTTGCCATCTGTGGGCTCATGGGCTCTGGATATCCAAACATCCGTCTCCGTCAATTGTGCAACCCCCCCACTCATGTCATACTATATGCGTCTTGTTTGTCTTGTCTGTTGACCTACCCAACCTACCTCCCCAACTATACCGACTTCCTTTACCTGACATACCACTCTCACCTAAAAAAAAAAAAAAAAAAAAAAAAAAAAGGGCACTCTGTACCCACAAAAAAATTACGCCCCATACATAGCTGCCCATTTCGCACACATGTCTGCTGGACATGGAAACTGTCAATTACAATTGGCTGTACAACAAGTATTATTGTTGTCCTTACACTTCTCTCAGGAGTGGAAGGTTTCAAATGTCACACCAAATTACATACATATGCACAGCTGTTGCTGATGAAGACATGGGCAGCTATGGGCCTTACCTACATCCCTCCTGCAAAACCCAAGCTTGTTTCCCTACTGTCTTACCCTCTTTGTGACCCCTTTTTCATCACTTTCCTGTCTCCCCATTTTAATTTCTTTCAAAGAAAATAGCGCGGGTGTGCAAACGAATAAGCACTTTTAAGCGGTTGTAAGTGGGTGTGCGCGGAGCTGAACGCCAGTGCGCATGCGGGAGCTCTGTGCAAACCAGCGCTAACCCGGTTACAACTGCTTAAAAGTGCCTTAGTCACTCTGAATGACAGGTCCTGTAGTCATTTCAAAAGCAAAATAAAATCCCACTGTCAGTCCCGAACCCAGGACTGTGGAAACAGTCATCTGCATGACTTACCACTAAGCCATGACTGTTATATAAGAGCATTGTGCTACAATAAATATATCATGTAATAGTAGGAATGAATGTAAAGGGAATATAGGATGTGTAGTACACAAAGCATGTCATGTATATTTACTGTCAAATCTAGTGGATTTCTATAATAGTAGTGTGTGAACAGAAACAGCCATGCTAGTTGGTAGCTAGTAGGTAATAATGTCAGTTATGATATATATATAAATATATGTATACATAGATATATATATATATATATATATATAGTTGTAGGTATCAGTGTACATACACACTTAGTACAGGAAACAGGAGAGATGAATGGAGAAATGTTAATCTACAACACAGTCTGACTTATGAGAGAGATACTAACCTTTACACTCACAGAACAGTGTCCACAGCATACCAGCATGGTCCCCGCCCTTACAATCTGAAAGGGCAACGCCTATCTCACATACCCTTTTATAGCACCGTCCCGAAATCACAGTGAAAACTGCAATCAGTACACAACTGGCTGCATGCAATTAGGAAATGCTGGCTAACAATTGGTGCAGAGGCCATCACATGGACATATGCAGATACCTACAAAAGCATCCTGTACTCCCAGTCCACGCATGCAATACTTTCATTGCACCGTCTGGAGGCAGAGAGAGAGAGAGAGAGAAAAAGAAAGAAAAAAAGAAAATAATAATACAAACAAAAACTACACTTAAGAAAACCTAAGTTGAAGCTGTCATCAGTGACAGTATCAAGCTGGGCTAGCAGCAGCAGGAACCTATACAAACGGTAATGCAATCAGCTGTGACAAACACAGGTAATGTAAAGTAACAATTTAATAGTCAACATACTGTGAACCCTCCATATGTGTTATTGGTCTGTATCTATATGTATGTCTATGTGATAAGTTGTGTGTACGTTGTTTTACCCAAAGGGGATGACTATACATTTCATGCCATTCAGTGTTAGGCCATGATTCTGGCACCAGTTGTCCGTTTCAGTGAGGCCTGTCTGTAGGATGTGTGTGTCAGCTGGTGTATCGACTATGGCACCTAGTTTGCAGTCATCTGGGAACTTTGTCATCCACAACCCGCCCATGTTTGCTTTCACATCTGAGAAGTAAATGCCAAACAACAGGGGTCCTAGGACAGAGCCCTGTGGGATACCACTTGTGACTGGCTTTGAGTCTGACATGGCTCCCGCAATTTTGACTTTATGGATTCTGTTGTTCAAACAGTTTGCAACCCATCATGTGACATATGTATTAACATTTAAGCTGATGAGCTTGTCTATGATGCCTGAGTGGGGTATTGTGTTGAAGGCCTTAGGCAAGTCCAGGTAGGCTGTATGGACTGCTTTGCCCTCATCAATGGCTGCAGTGACTGTTTTGAAAAAGTCAACCAGGTTCAAAAGGCAGGATCAGCCCTTCACAAAGCCACACTGGGTGGGATCAAGTGTCTGTAGGTCCCCAATATCGCTGTATATGAGTTCCATAATGAATCTTTCCATAGCTTTGCAGACCAGGCTGGTTAAGCTTATGGGGCGGTAGTTCCCAGGGTCTGTAGAGGTGCCTCCTTTGTGGAGTGGGACCACTGTTGCTGTACGCCAGTGTTCAGGTACATATCCCGTAGTAAGGCTAAGGTTAAATATCAGTTTTATATGCGGTTGTAGCTCCTCTTGGAGTTCACGTAGCCCACATCCAGGGATACCATCAGGTCCCATTGATGCTGTGTGTTCTGCTTTGCTGAGGGTGGCCCTCACCTGGACATCTGAGAAAACAGGGAGGTTACATTCAGCTGTGATAAGTATTTCTTCTTTTGGGGGAGAGGGAGGGGGGGTATTTGCACTGAACCTGTCTGCCAGAATGTTGCCAATATCTGTGAGTTCAGTGAATTTTATGTAGTTGTATACTAACTCTGAGCATATCTGAGGCTTTTGGTCCATGTTTCTAACAAAACTGAAGTAGGCCTTGTGGTTATCTTTAGTGTACTTGGCCATTTCTCTCTCAGAGTTGGCCTTGGATGTTGTTATGAGAGAACTTAGCTTTTTACTAGTGCTGACCACAGATGCCTTCCCTTTATGTGATTCTGCTCTGTCCTGCAGTAGCCTCCTTCTATCATTATACAATTTGTCTTTGGCTGGGGACCACCAGACAGGATGCTTAACCTTTGTGCATAGGGTCTGGGTTAGAATTGTGTGCGCATGTTTCATGCATTCTTGGGGATGTCTATGGGAAGCATTTGCAAAGTGGTCAGCATTGTGGGTTGTGGCTTCCACTGGCCCAGTGGGCTGCATGGATACCATCTCAGTCCTAACAAGTGAAAATCTGTCTATTCACATATATTTCAAAGTAGTCTACTGTGCTGGTGGTGGTGGTGGGATATGTATATCCAGGCCGATTAGTTTGTGTCCAGATCACACTAGTGGATGACATTCCACATACAGTACCTTGTTATGAACCCCCAGAGTGAGGTGGTGCATTGGACCTGTCTCAGTGTGCTGACTGATGGGGCTTGGTACTATGTTGTATGGAATGTGGCAGGTATTGTTGCACAGGTGTCGGCTGAGCACTGATATCTGGCCATGTACATGTGTAACCACAAAAGAAATGCTGTGATTACTGAGACTGCAGGCATGAACTGGATAAAATCTTCGCTTTATTCAACACGCAAATAAAAAGCACATGAACGCCTTCAATACAACTATGCGTTTTCGTCCACACAAATCAGACTTCATCAGATGAATTGATTAATTATCTTAATTATATTTATACAACTGTTTAAAATAGCAAACCAATGAATTCTCTTAATTTCATTTTGAATACACAAATCATTTTCTAAATGGGCTCATGAATATTAATCACTACAAATACATTCTGTTCTTGTTGATTCAAAAAATTCAACTAAATTAATTACTAATTTTAAAATTATTATTAAAATCATACTAATAATTAAATGTTATTGCCTAAATAATTTAAAAACATCAATCCTAAACATTAATAAAATGTGTAATATAAGATCCAATCTTTTAAGAAATAAAGTGCTTGCAAGTGCAATGTTAAAGTGATTTCTTTCTTTACTAATACAAAATGTGGGGAAACAGCTCCCTCTATTGTCTTAAAAAAATATTGCACTAATATTTTTTCTCTTTACATTTTTGTAGCCCTTATCTTTAATAGTGGCAGTATAGAAAGATAGTCATTTAGCCATGGAAATTTACCTGCTTCTAGGGTTACTTGCCACCATAATTCTTTACATTCAATTCTTTCCTCCCATGGGCCACCTCTAATATCATTCTTAATCTGCTCCAAAACTAAAAAGAAGAATCTATAACCTACACATACCTTGGAATGTTTAAATAATGCATTTGTTTCTTTACCTTTAGATATATCATAGATATGTTCATATATTCTTCTTTTTAGTGTTCTCTCGTTTTCCCCACATAAAAAGCTTCACATTGTCCACATAAGGCAAGGTACACTAACCCCTTCGTGTCACAGTTATAATATCCTTTGCTTCTTATCCACCTCTTCCTACTTTCCAAAAATATATCCCCCTTATTAATAATAAATTCACACTGATTACATTTTCCACATTGGAAGGTACCTAATTTCCTTACACCATTCCTACAAGAATTGGAATTATCAATATTCTTATTTTCTAATATATTCCTTATACTTCTTGAATTCTTGTATACTACCTTAGGTATTGTTTTGGGTACATTTTCCAAGTCAGTGAGTGAGATAAATTTTTCCCACTCTTTTTGAAAAATCCCTCTTATATTATTATTGGTTACATTAAATTCCAAAACTAAAGCTTGTTGAAATTCCCCTTTATTTTCCATCTCCTTATACTCATTATGGTTGTGTATTGTATCAAGAGTATTGAGAACCCCTTTAATAGGTTTAAATTTATTATCTCTTCCCTTTTCAACCTCAGTTCTAATAACTTTAACAAATTCCCTAGGATATCCCCTGTCTATGAACATATTTTCTAGAAAATTACATTCTTCGATAAAGTCACTATCTAAACTAGTCATTCTGCTACCTCGAACATATTGTCCCTTCACTATATTCCTTTTACAATGTGCTGGATGTGCACTATTATAGTGAAGGAAAGAATTACAAAAAGTTTGTTTTCTATGTATTCTAGTTTCCAATTTATTGTTATCAGACTTATAAATTTCCAAATCCAAATATTGTAAAGTCTTATAAGAGGTATTGTAGGTAAATTTTAAAAAGTTAGTACTATTATTTATATATTCTATAAATTCTTCAAATTTTTTGTTACTTCCTGTCCAAAATATGACTATATCGTCTAAAAATCTGCGATATAGTTTCCAACAGGAGCTAAACTTTGAATGTAAAATAAATCTTTCTTCCCACTTTGACAATATTATGTTTGCAAATGTAGGAGCACAGGCAGTTCCCATGGCCACCCCCTGAATTTGTTGAAAGAATTCACCATTAAATACTAAAAAATTGTTCTGTAGGATCAAATCCATGAGGCCTGTGCTCGCTACCTTTTCCCTATGAGATAATTTTTTGTCTTGAAAAACTACCTCTTCAAACATTTTCATACCCACCGCATATGGTATACAGGAGAAAAGATCAATAATATTGATAGTAACAAATAATAAGTTATCAGAATATAGTTCTGGTGAGATTTCTCTTAATAAATCCCAGGAGTCCTTTAAAATAATTTTATTGTTAACCCAGATATGTTTAACCTTAGTATCCACAAATTTAGCTAAGGGCAATGTTTTAGAGCCATCCGCAGATACTATAGGCCTAAGTGGGGGGTCTTCAGAATTTTTATGAATTTTTGGAATTCCAAAAATAATAGGAATTTTAGGTTTTTCTACATTCAAATAGGCATACATTTTTTTATCTATAACACCTTCATATAACATATCTTGCAATGCTATTTAAATTTTATTGTATGCCAAATACACTTCATTTTTGGAAACACAATTATATTTATTTTCATCCCTTAGTATTTGATTCATTTTTCCTTCATAATGTATTGTGTCCATAATCACAATCCCCCCACCTTTATCTGGTTTCATAACACGTATTCTGGGATTGGTAGTCATTTCATCCAGAACTATTTTCTCATCTTCACTAAGGTTAGATTTGTATTTAACTCTCTTATCAATATGTCTCACTTCTTTTTCTAACATAAGTTCAAAATTTTTTAATTGGGGGTGTATCGGGGGGTTATATGTGGATCTACGTACTAATTCTTTATGATAATAGTTTGGGTTGCTCATTGTATTTTTAGAAAATATCATTTCTAAATTGATTTTTCTTAAAAACATTTTTATGTCCAAGATAGTCCTAGTTAAGTCACCCTTAACATATGGAATATATTTAAGTCCCTTACTCAGGAGGCTAAAATGTTCCTTAGTCAATGAAATGTTACTAAAATTGTATATCGAAAAACCATTATAGGTATTTCTGAATCCCTCTACCAATATATCTAGTTGAGGGGTGGATTGTCTAGGGACAGGGGTATATATATATAATATCTCCCCCTCCCTCTTCTCCCCCCCCCCTCACTTGAAAATTTCCCCTCCCATTGACTTCCTTATAGATAGTATTCTCTTCCCTAACCAATGGTGGGAATTCTAGATCATACTCAGTATCATTCCATGTATCAAATCTTTTTATACCATAATTATTATTATTCACCCTTTTATTCAGTCCATAATCAACCCTATTAGTAAAAGGTGGTTTAGGATAACTCATGTTGTTTTCATATTCTTGTATATCTCTCTTTAATTTATTTACCTTCCTATCAATCAAACCATTGCATTTTATATCTATATCATTTCTTATTTTATAATATTTTTCTTTTTCTTCCTTTATACTAAAGATTAAATCTTCCTTAATATATTTATCCAATTCATCAATTTCTATCTGTAACAATTCCTGATTTCTATTGTTCTCCTTAATAATCAATTTCAATACATCTAATCCACAATTATTAAAAACTTCCAATAATTGTTTATGGAAGTCCGAGCCCACTTGCACATTGTTAGGATATTTGTATACTCTGAGTCCCTTTGGGACAATATTCTTATTAATACACTCCAAAAGATATGAATTTTCTATACATAAAGTTCTATATTTCAACATCAATTTAGACATTTTATCTAATTTTATAGAAAAAGAATCAGTATTTGGAGGTCCCTGAGGGGCTCCATTGTCCATATTAAAACAGTAATTTACTTTAAGCCATTCAGTAGTCTCTTTATATTGTTTGTCAAGCAAAGTACCTGATTTAACCAAGTTCAAGTTCAGTCGTTGAGAAAGAGAAACAGCGTGGGCACCATCCATTGAATCAGCACCCAAAATTTCCCCAGCGTTTTGCTTAAAATCCTTGGTGTGTCTTCTGGATTAAAAGTTCCACCATTCGGTTCATTCGGGTCGCCGGCTTCAACATGACTGCCAATAAGCTCCCTTTTCCTTTTATGCTTATGCATAACGCACCTTTCGGTTCCGCTTCCTATAACTTCCAAAGCATTTGAATTTGACCCCACCAAGGTATGGCACAATGGAGTGAGCAAGTCTATAAGTTCAGTTAACTGGCCAATAAGTTTACGCAATTGGCCCAGTTCGTCCTGCCCCTTGTCATTCATCGGGGAAGCTCTCTCAGTAATCTCTCCACCAAGAAAAACTAATAAATAAACAAGTGGAAGCACTCGAAATCCACAAATAACCACAAAAGAAATGCTGTGATTACTGAGACTGCAGGCACGAACTGGATAAAATCTTCGCTTTATTCAACACGCAAATAAAAAGCACATGAACGCCTTCAATACAACTATGCGTTTTCGTCCACACAAATCAGACTTCATCAGATGAATTGATTAATTATCTTAATTATATTTATACAACTGTTTAAAACAGCAAACCAATGAATTCTCTTAATTTCATTTTGAATACACAAATCATTTTCTAAATGGGCTCATGAATATTAATCACTACAAATACATTCTGTTCTTGTTGATTCAACAAAATTCAACTAAATTAATTACTAATTTTAAAATTATTATTAAAATCATACTAATAATTAAATTACATAATAATAAAATTACATGTGTATCCACCAAGAGACACACACATGCTACATATGGGAGTAGTAGTATATCACTACAGTTGAGTATCATGTATAGTATGTGTGCCATATTTTGCTGACATAGTTTGCTGATATCCTGTTTGTGTTCTCTTTCAGGGACATGGCACGTCAGCGAAATCCTGCCTACTCTGCTGCAGAAGATGAAGAGATACACCAGAGCCTGGTGCGGGATTATGACATACTGTTTTCCCGCACCAGCCAGAATCAGCAGGAGAGGGCTGCACTGTGGCAAGACCTTGTCCATAGGGTAAATGACATTGGCACACATAATAGGACATATGAGCAGGTACGACATCACTGCAGTGATTTAATCAGAAATGTCCGTCAGCGTGCGTCGGATATCCACAGGCAACTGGTTGCCACAGGAGGTGGGGTGGCCACACATCCCCCCTCACCAGACTGGAGGGCCTACTCCTAAGTGTTGTGGCTCCAGCCCAGGAACATCAACAGCAACACACCTGCATTATGATGGAGGCTGGAGCCACACAACAACACTACATAGAGCGTGCAGGTAATATGCCATATGTACACTTGACTGTTCTGTACACTGTTAGTTTATGCATGTGTAAGGTGTGTCCTTGGTATGTAGCTGTCAACATAGTATGTAATTGTGCAGGTGTGATATTGCCAATATCAGCAGCTGACATGTGAAAGGCAACTGTTGTACTACTGAACTGTATCATACGCAGTATCAATGGCACAGTTGTGCCCACTGACATTAAGGCAAGGCAGCCCATCCCTGCTGGTAAGTGTGTATTAACAATACCTATAATAGTCCTGATAGTGCTAGTAATAATAGTGTAACTCAGTAGTGCTCTGTGTGTATACTGCGGGGTGTGCATGTGTGCATGTGTGCATGTCCACGTGTGCATGTGTGCATGTGTGCATGTGTCCACGTGTGCATGTGTGCATGTGTGCATGTGTGCATGAGTCCATGTGTGCATGTGTGCATGTGTGCATGTGTGCATCAAAGGTAACATTGTGTAGACATTGTAAACTGTGTTTCCTGTCTTCCTCCCACAGGTTCCGGTGCTGCTCTGGTGTCCTGCAGCAGGGAACCTGAATCTGGTGCCACAGGTACTGATAATGATGATATCTGTGTAATGGCACAGGAAGGTGCGTCAGGGTCCGTCATTGGTCAGCCAATTGACAGTACACAGCTGTCAACCCCATCATTGCGCACAGTCATCCTGCCAGTACATCCTATGTCACCAATGTCCCTAGGTGATGGATAGGATACAGTGGGCATTGACCAGGGTAATGTGGTATCTGTGGCACATGCTTCCCCACACAGCAGCCATGGGCAGGGTCCTGAGTTGGTACCACACAGACAGTTGCCCATGGGTTCTCGTGGGAGCATCCGTGGGCGTACTGCCTCTGGCAGACGTGCCCAAAGAGGTCTGTCAACCTCAGCTATGTTTCGGGATTTCATGCAGGCACAGTCACGTATGGAAAAGTACACCAGACAAAGTCTGAGGGAGCTGAGAGCATGTCGCACAACCATGACTGACAGTATGCGTGACATTGCGGATGCTATCCGTAATTTCACCGATGTCATAGACAGACGTTGTGGGGACATATTAGCAGTTCCACAACTACATGTCCATGAGCCAGGGCAATGGTGGACGGTTGCGGCGTCGACGTGGCCGTATGCCAGCAACAGCAGCAGCTGGCAGTCGGCGCGGATGCCCCCATAGTGCCAGCAGCAGCCCCAGCAATGCTGGGTCTGTACTGTCATCAGACCGCCCCATGAGACCACGTGCACGTGGCTCTGGACAGTCCTGTGTCCAGTCAATGAACACCCACTTCTGATGACAGTACCCATTCTGGCTTAGTACCGGATATGGTCCGTAGCACCCCTGCCAGGCACAGGTACCGTGTCCGTGGCCACAGACACTGATCTGTATGACCTGCCAGGTGCAGTCTGTGGCTGTCCACAAACTCCAGTATATGACAGCCATGAGGTGGAACTGTGTGCATGCATACACACATGCGAAATGTTAACACCTAGGGCTACCACATACATGCACACACTGCATCAGCAGTGCCCCACCCTGTACTGCTGTCCCTCACCAACACACATACAGATACATGTCAATTGGTGGTATCAGTGGCAGACTCAGGCATACCTAGTTCACACCCTGTGCATATCAATCTCCAACATCAGTGCAGGAACAGGTTAACATGTTGCTGATGCACAGGGTGACTACATGGAAGTGTATTACTAGTATCATGTTGGTAACAGTACAGTGTGCTTATATGATTGTGTGTAAATCCCAGCATGCCTGATGCAGTAACTGTATGCCTGTCCTGAATTGTTATCTACACCCATAGTAAGTACCATAGTGTAACAGCTGCACATTATTGCATACCGGTGGTAAGGATGTCAACAGATAGCCACATACATAGGTAGCACAGGGGAGAAGGTAATGCAAGTAATGATACGCAATGATGGACATGTACACTAATGGTGGCATGTTGCCCACAACGACTATGCAATGTGGATGTTTGCGCATGTTGATATGTGTGCAGTACCAATTTAATTTAAATTAAATTAAATTTTAAATAATATCAGTTTTACCATGGACATCTGAGCTGTGCATTCCTGGGTACATGTTTATAGTGCCTGCATATTTGCACTGTTACCTACTGGAAGTGGTACCCCTTCTTTGTTGTACAATGGACTACTTCCAGCCCTGCTTACTGTAGCTTTGTTTGCATGCATGTTTGCTTGAGGTTCCCTGGAACACTGATTCCACCTGCAATGCAGATTTACAGAGCTTCTGTGGATTCCTAGTGACATCTGCATAGCGTACTATACGTATGTCAGTGTCTCACTTGACAGAACGTCACTGTCTGTCCTGTTTGCATGTACGTTGCCTGTGACACATTGCATATGACCTACCTGGCATTTGCCCACGTGTGCAGTCATAAATGCCAGCGCTATGGAATCAGAAGCAGTACACCCACACATACTCACCTTCAGTATGTTGTTCCCCATTGGCCCTATGTGTTGGTAATCACCATGGCAATCACACTACTATGGTAGCATGTGCAAAGGTAACTTGTGAATCACCTCTATGGTCCAGTTGTGGTATATGTGAGTCATGTGGCAATGTCACAGCTGCCACATGTATGCAGTCAACCCTCTCCCCTGGCCAGGAACGTGCAACACATGTGTGAGATGCAACCACATAGCCAATCTGGGGACTGAGCACTCTGAACCCAGTACTGCCATACCCTGTCAGGTGGCATGACATACTACAGTGACTACAATACCAGTCTGACATAGACCTGCACTGACAGCAATCCAAACACATGAACACACTGGGGCATACTTGGAACCTCAGAATAGCATCCTGCCTGAGCATCACACACCTCCGCAGCTGGCACACAGGCATACGTTAAGTCGGAACAGAGCACATGCCACACATGGCACACACATCCTGTGTGCCAAACACTCACAGCCTGTAGGGCTACACAACACACCTGCTACAGATGTGTCAGGTACCTCACTTGGCCGATGCAGTGGGGTCCCGCTCAACAGGCTGTACATGGTGAAGGTCACAGTGATATGCCCGTGGGGCACTATGGTCCACCACATAACACATGCATACAGGTCAGTCAGAGGCATGGACACATATGAATCAGTCATTGTCCATGCCACTATGGATGACCTGAGACGTACCTCCCTGGACTACATGATAGGGAACATAGAAGGGCTCTCTTAGCATGTGGCATGGGCTGGTATGAGCCTGACCTTGGTTGCCATCATACCCTCACCAGGTCTGCTACCACAATATGTAGGAAGGGTGTTCTATGTCTACATTTTGCTCAATCTCCAATGTCATTCATAGGGTATCCAATGGCTGTCAGCATGTGCTTACATGCTAGGGAAGCCACAATGATTTGTGAGGGGCAGCTTGCACGTGTCACCCATGGGCCATTGTATATTGGCGAAGCCTCTTGATACACACATAGTGCCTTTTGCTGCAGGGCTCAGATTACATAGCCACCTCCGCGGGTATCACAAGGGATAGGACACTAACAGTAATGCTACACAACACCAGCAGTGTACACCGCAAGATGCATGCACTGGACACTGTCCTCAGCATGGTAAACTGCAATATCTGTGCAGTAACAGATTCCTGATTCACGGCTCACAGGTGCAACCCATCACTGCCAGGTTATATCTCATACCATGCCTGTCATCCCCTACACATGTACCACACATGAACAGGGGGGAGGTATCTCAAGGCACCACAGATACACACACCTCCAGGTTGTTGGCACAGCACAAAGCATCAGGGCCTATCCATGTGCAGCTAACAGTGTGTTGGACTGCCTTCTGGTTCATAGCCTGGCACACACAACCCTCCCATACACAGGAAACCCACCTGTCCTCCCTAACAACACTGGGAATATGACGGTCTCTACATATGTCTTTATATGGCTGGACTGCATCCAGCCAAACATTGTGTGTGAGCATTACTGTAGCTACAACACACTAGCTGAAAGGTTCCCAGCATGTAGTCACTGAATTGCAGTGGAACAACATGTTACCACTCCCACAACAGGTGGGAACATGCAGCACCTGTTCATCGACTACATGTAGACTATATGGCCCAGACCAAATGTGTATCCCCCGCTGTTAGGATGATACCATATACAACTCACACTGTATATACGCATACCGCATGCAGCCCCTGCACAGTAAGACACAGTCATAATGTTATGCAGTGCAAATACCATTTATTCACTTGAGGCACGTATCAGACATGGGAACTATTGAAGATCACAGGTATATATGTGTATGTGGCACACACATACATCATGTGTGCATTGCCATTGCTGGTTTAAGCAATGTCATGCATTGTTATGAACAACAGCCCACACATGGGCATTTTGTGTGACACAAACACACGTGGCAGTTGTGGGTTTCCAAAACATACCTATCTGTGCTCTGACAGTAGTAATAGACCCAGTAGCAGAGCGCACTATTTGCATTACTGGGCGATTTGCCCTGTTTGGCTGTACTTATAGTGTGGTGACATCACCTGTGTTTACTGGGGGAATATGCAGCATCTGGTGTATTGTAGTAGTTGCCAAAAGGAACTGTTCTTTCACACATGCAATTACACACACACACTTGCAGGATTCATACCCCTACTTAACTATGTTATGACACTTGAGAGAGATGCATTAGCGGAGCGCGCTATTCGAATTATTGGGGGTTTCTCTTCTCCGGCTGTACTTATAGGGTGCTGACATCATCAGTGTTTGGAAAGGGTAATGTGCATCATGTAGTGTGTTCTCCTAATTGCCAAAAGGCACATATCTTTCATACAGACTTGCAAACACACAAACTCCCCTCATCTCAACACACACACTTGCCACTTGCAGGATTCAAACCCCTACCTAACTATGTTATGACACTTGAGAGAGACGCATTAACAGAGTGCGCTATTCAAATTACTGGGAGGTTTTTCTTCTCTGGCTGTACTTATAGGGTGCTGACATCATCAGTGTTTGGAAAGGGTAATGTGCATCATGTAGTGTGTTCCCCTAGTTGCCAAAAGGGACATTTCCTTCATAGAAAGTTGCACGCACACTAACCCCCCTTTACACACACTGGGCATTTGCAGGATTCAAACCCCTATCGAGCTATGTTATGACACGTGAGACAGATGCATTAGCAGAGCGCGCTATTCACATTACTAGAAGGTTTCTCTTCTCCTGCTGTACTTATAGGGTGCTGACATCATCAGTGTTTAGAAAGGGGAATGCGCATCCTGTACTGTGTTCTCCTAGTTGCCAAAAGGGACGTTTTTTTCATACATACTTACACACACACTAACCCCCCTCCACACACACTGGGCATTTGCAGGATTAAAACCCCTACCTAATTATGATATGACACTCGAGACGGACGCATTAGCGGAGCATGCTATTCGCATTAATGGGAGGTTTCTCTTCTCCTGCTGTACTTATAGGGTACTGACATCATCAGTGTTTAGAAAGGGGAATGTGCATCCTTTAGTGTGTTCTCCTAGTTGCCAAAAGGGATGATTTTTTCAGACAGACCTGTACACACACTAGTTTCCCTCCACACACACTGGGCATTCACAGGATTCAAACCCCTACCTAACTATGTTATGACACTCAAAATGGATGCATTAGCAGAGCGTGCTATTCGCATTATTGGGAGGTTTCCTTTCTCCTGCTGTACTTATAGGGTGCTGACATCATCAGTGTTTAGAAAGGGGAATGTGCATCCTGTAGTGTGTTCTCCTAGTTGTCAAAATGGACATGTTCTTCACACAGACTTGCACACACAACAACCCCACTCACCCACTGAGCATTTGCAGGATTCAAACCCCTACCTAAATATATCATGACACTTGAGGAAGATGCATTAGCAGAGCGCGCTGTTCGAATTACTGGGCATCTATACTGCACATGCAGTATTTATAGCGTGCTGACATCATTATTTATACAGAGGTATGTACATCTAGTACTACCTGTCAGGTGGGGGATAGCATATATATGCATTTGCAGCCACCTACTTCAGGGTCAGATATGCACATCGCACTGGCAGGTTATGTTCTATACCATGCTTCGTGACCACAAGACCTGTAACACACAACACAACCAGTCCAGAACACCCCTCCCACATCCAGGACACACACTTTGCTTCCCTGGGAACAGTGCCAGGATATGCAGGTGTTCACATACACCATTCCAGTTGTTAATGTCAGGTACAGGCATATTGTGTGTGGGAACTACTCAGGCCTCTACAACATTACCCTACAGCCACTACAATTTGTGAGTCCATGTGCTATGGCAGAACCACTCACCACAGCCACAAGGGGGAATACATATTGCACCTGACCATCTGCAACATGGGTACTCACTGTTCCACACCCGAGGTAGGCCACCATTGTTGATATCTGACCATACCCACCTTTCCCTGGACATCCATATCCCATCCCCACCCACAGGCAAAGTTGTCACTGCAAACAAAGTGTATTTATCACAAGCAGACTTTACACTTGTGAAGACTGGGGTGGAAGACTTCAAAGGTCCCATGCTGGGGGAGTATACAGGCCACTCTGCATAATCCTTGACAATTGCATTCTATGAGCATGTGGAAGGTTTGCATTGATCATGCTATCCCAAATATACCCATGACTGCTCCATAACAGGACACTTGTCAGGTGTACACCAGCCATATATGAGCTGTCCAACAGACAGAGTGAGCTAATACATTGTAGAGCAGTAGCCCACAGAGGGAAGACATCTCTGAACAGTACCGGCATGACACTTCAATCCCACATAATCATCACGACACAGTGTTGACAGTGAAATTGTCCAGACAATGCAGATAAGGCTCCCCTCAGTCTGTTATTGATGCCCACTTACTGTTAGAGGTCCTCAGCAACCCTCTTCCAGCACACACCAACAACATGGATGTGGCTTAGCACATTCAAACCCTGGGATCTCCACTGTGTCCCTGCTTGACAGAGGCACAGCACACTAGCCTCACACGGTGCCTTATGTGACCTACTTTACAGTGGCACAGTAGCCTACTGTACTGGGGAGGCAGACGCCAAGCACACTCTGGCTAAGCTGTCATTCCCTAGGGCAAACAGCCTAGTGTTGACCACTACACCCATATGTTTAATTGTCAGATGCACATTAGTTGTTGCTGATAGACTGTTTGCAGGTCTTTATTGCCGTAGCATTCCCTGTTTGTATGAACAACATGTGTATCTGTGGAAGATGTTTGCATATGGGAGGGATCCACTATATCACGTATGTCTCTGTAGTCATTTAACTGTGTGCACTGGGCAGATTGCTGTAATGTGGTTGGTTCCTGGAATAACACGTTCACATACCAGATATGTGTGGCCAACTGCTAAACTGAGATTTGGCCTAAGTGTGTGAGCATGCCCAGTTCAGCCTTCCCATGGCATGTTGTCTGACATATGTCTCATTTATCAAAGTGTGCGAGCATGCCCAGTGTGTGCTTTCCATATGCTGAACTCTGCAGCCCACCACATTTGTGGATGAGTGTGAACTTCAACAATATCTCCCGTTTATGGTTGTGTGTTGTGTGTCATGTTGCATAGTTACTTTCCAACTGCTTTGTGTGTGAACACAACAGGGATTATACTGTGCCTGCAGGGTTTGCATGGGATACTTTGCATACAGTTGTCAACATCCTTTCATACTGACCTAACACTGTAGTACCGTATAGTGTACTGGTTCAGTATTTTCACTGTGGTGGACAGTATCCTGGGCTTTAGTCCTATCACTGCTTTACATTTCCATAGTGAGCACAACAGCCTGGTTAGGGGCCAGTTGTGCACATCTGACCATGTTGCTTTATGTTCAGATATGAACTACTTATACCAGGCTTGTCCAACATTGGTAGTGTATTCTACAACATAGGTGTACATTGGCAAACAGTAGCGATGTGCCCAAGGCCATTTCTAATGCTAGTCGTAGAGTGTGTTTGTTCTTCGGCACACATTGTAAGTGGAGTTTGCCATGACATATGTCATGGTTAGTATACTGTGCCTCCGTCTACCTGTGACATAACAGTGATACCCAGGGTAAACCTGCCATCTCCCATCCACTCATCACGATTCCTCTAGAGGAGAATCGATGAGTGACTCTATGGATAACCTGTACTGTGAGTTTACTCATGAGTGGGGGTGGCTTCTGTGTTATGGATCATGCAGTACAGCTTGTCCTATGTATGTCAGTGCTGGGGTTCAGGTCTCTCATGTGCATAGCTCACTGCCATTCAGATTGTACAAGGAGCAGCATGTTCATTGATTCCAGCTTGGACATGGCTTTATACATCAGGCACAGCTTGCCTCTGGGTGGGCAGTATGGCAGTGTGTGGAGCTGCAGTTTGTTTAATCAGGCAACACATGCCATCTGTTCAAGCTCTTTGATACTCCTGGTGAGGTACTGTTGGGGACTTTACAGTTGATGGAGGTGTCTGCTGAGGTACATCCCACAGGGGCTATTGTAGTCAATTGTAACGCTGATGAAGGATGACTGCAGAGCTACAATGACCTCCCCTTATCTAGATCTGACAACCTTCATGATTAGGTGGGTATATGGTATGTTTCTGTGAACACTACAGCCACATGTTTGTCCAATGCAGGATATCTATCACCTTCTGTCCCCAGGTCTCTCATTACATGTTAGGTACGTAATGGGTTAACTCCTATGTGGTAATTGGTGGGCACTTACTGTATATCCATGGGGGTTGACTATACACTTTTCTACAATTAGCTTGCTGACATGGCTATGGCACCAGTTGTCTGTTTCTATGTGGCCCTTTTGTGGGATGCTTGTGTCAGCTGGAGGGTCAGATATGGTGGGCAGTTTGTAGTCCTCTGCATACATGTTCAGACACAGTCCTTCCATGTTGGCCTGTACCTATGGGACATATATACCAAACGAGGGAGGTCCCAGGACCAAGCCTTGTGGGATGCCAGTTATATCTGGTTTGTAGTCTGCATGGATGCAGCATGTCTGACCATGTCAGTTCTGTCCTTGGTCTGGTTTGCAACCCCTCTACTGACATAGGGGTTTATATTTAAGCTGGTGAGCATATCTATAATGAACATGTAGGGTATTGTATGGAAGCATTTGCAAGGTCCAGCTACGCTGTGTGGACCACATTGCCCTCATCAATGACCTTAATGACTGTTTCAAATGAGTCAAACATGTTTAGGGGCAGGATCTGCACTTAAGAAAGCCACACTGGGTAGGGTCCAGTGTCAGTAGGTCCCCAATATCTTTATGTCTGCGGTACATGCTGATCCTTTCCATAGCTGTGCAGACCAAGCTTGTCAGGATTCTGGGGTGGTAGTTTGCAGTATCCATTCAGGCAACACCTTTGTTGAGAAGGACCACTGTTGTTGTACACTGCTCTTTGGGTACATATCCTGTGGTAAGGCTGACATTGAGCAGTAGTGTGATTTGGCATTCCATTCTTCTTGGAGACCATGTTGGACTCAGCCCAGGACACCATCTCATACCATTGCTGCTGTGTGTTTTGCTTTGTAGATGCTGGCTGTTACCTCAGCATCTGCAATGTCAGGGGGCCAGCAGTCTTCTGGGATAGATATTTTGCATTCTGTGGGGGGGGGGGGTTTGCACTGCACCTGTCAGGTTGTATGTTGGCAATATGTGTGTGTGTTTGGTATGTTGTTTGTAATATTTGTGTGATTCAGAGCATATCTGTGAATTCTCAACACGGTTCCTACCATCAGTTGAGTAAACCTTGGGATTATCCTTAGTGTCCTGTACAATTTGTATCTTCATAGGTTCATGCTAGGCTATCCACCCTAGGGCATTTGTAAGCCTAGCCAGAGTGTGTGTGTCTTTCGCCGCCCCTTGTTATGTGAATATGATTTACTTTACTGTGCCTCTGTCTGGACGTGACACAGTGAAGACCCCCAGTATACATCTACGATCATCCATCCACTTGGCAAGATTCCTGTTGAAGAGTGCTAGTGAGGGGCTCTGCCTAACATGGAGTGGGATTCTGTTCCAGGGTGTGGGGAGCCTCTGGGTTATGTATCTGTCCCTCCAGCACATCCTATTTCATTATGTGTTGAGGTTGACATTTCTCACTCTCACAGCTCCAATGGCTTTGAGTTTTCTGGGGTGGAGCATGTCCATTACTCCTGTGTTGGACATGGCCTTGTGCAATAGACATACAATGCCTCTGTGTAGGCAGTATGTGACTGCATTCAGCTGGGGTGTCTACAGCCAGGCAGCATATGCCATATATTTGAGACCCTTTATCCTCTTGGTGAGGTACCTTTGAGGTCTTTCTAACTGCTGCAGGTGTCAGGTAAGGTACATCCCAAATGAGGCATTGTACTAGATTATGGGTCTGATAAGAGAACAGTACAGGGGCACAATGACCTCTGTTGATGTAGATATGAATCCTTTCATGATACGGTGTCCAATATAGACAGTCTTCCTAGCCACATTGGCAATGTGAGTGTCACATAACAGGTTACTGTCCACTTGTGTCCCTAGGTCCCTGATTACTCCTTCCATACATAATGGTTTACCACCTATGTGGTAATTTGTGAGTACCTTGTTTGGTATTTGGTGGGACATTCATACTGTTCAGTGTCTTCAGGACGTCTGGGTGGGGTTCCTGTGTGTGAGACTGTGGTCTGTAGCCTGCTACAGACTGTACAGCAGTTTTGCCTACGGTTAGGTGCACATGGGTGGTCTCCAATGCATCGTGCATTGTCAGTTACCTGGACGTATGGGTGTCTGTGCTGAATATGGATACTCCCCCTCCTTTTATGTTTTGGTCCAGGTTTTGGGGCCATAACGCATGATATGGGGTATAACCTGATAGTGCTGGTGTGCTGTCAGTAGGCTTGCAGCAGGTTGCTGTCACTGCACAGACATCGATGTTCTCCATACTGGGGAGGGCCTCAGGAGCATGCATATTGCAGTTTACACGTCTGGCATTGGTCAGCATTACCCTTATGTTTCTTACCACTTATGTTTTCTAGGGTGGTGGGTTAGTCTTTTCAGCCTTGCCTACTTAAGGCTCTATGGAGGTGGCAAAAGCCTTATCCAATATCCAGACGCCCAGGGGTAACAGGTGCAAGCCATCCCTGGAACAGCAGCATGGCTTGTCAAGCATGACATCCCAAGCAGACAGACATTAGATCCTCTTGGAATGACAGCAGTAATTGTGCCACTTGTTAAAGCTGATCATTCTGTGTTTGTACTGTGGCATCATTCTTGGTGAGGGTAGGATGCTGCAAACGGTCAGTGTCATACCAGCCTGGAGAGCATACTCAGAGAGTTCATCTATGTCTCTTTTCATGTGGTCCAGGGAGGTACATCTCAGGTCATTCACACCAGCATGGACAATGACTGCATCATATTTCTACTTGCTTTGGGGTGACCTGCATACTTGTGTTATGTGGTGTATTGTAACAACCTACAGGCAGCTTACTGTACCCTTTCCCTTGTTCAGTCTGGTGAGTGGGACAGCAGTGTGTCTGACTATGGAGTCACCTATTACAACTGTATCAGGCATGTTGTTTCTCCTTCTGGCCTGTGACTGTTTGGCACACCAGCTTTGTGTACTATGTGTTGCATGTGCTATGTTTGGAGGTTGTGGTTGCTTGGGGGTCTGCTTTGGAGGCCTCTGTTGGTGTGGTGTGTTTGTAATTAGGGCCTCCGGGAATGTTTTTCTGTGTTTATGTGTTTGGTTTGCAGTTGTGATAGGTCTATGTGGGACTGGGTTTGTGATGTGTGTGGTTACCTTCTCCTCCTGACTAGTTTTGACAGTACTGAGTTGAGGGAACTCAGCCTCCGGTTTGGATAAATGGTTGCATCTCTCACATATATTTGTATTTCTTGGGGGGTGTTGAGGGTTGTCTGTGTACTTGGGGCAGGTGTAACATTGCCTCAGGATTCACAGATTCAACTTGTTGTAGCTGGCCTTAGTGGATTGTATGTGTGGACATATTTTATTGCCATACTACTGATCAGTGATTACTTCCCTTTTTATGTTTGCTCTATCATGTAGTAGCTTCCTCATGCTCTTGCATGGTTTGGTAATGGCTGGAGTCCAGCATGCCAGATGCCTGCGTGTATGGCATTGTGTCTTGTTGTTATTTGTGATTGCATAATCCAAGCATTCCTGGCTGTGTACATGGAATGCCTTTATAACAGGTTCTGAGGTGTGACCCATATTTTGCACCTGCACAGGGCCTTTAATGGATTCCACATCAGTTTGGAGGGGTGCAACTTATGCTTTACACATGTTTTTCACTGTGTTTTTCTGGCCAGGGACTGTGGTCAGGATGTGTATATCCAGTGTGATTACTCTATGGTCTGGTCTTACCAGTGAGGGATACACTTCTCATCTTGCCATCCAGTACCCATGTTGCTGATTATCACATCCAGTATGCTTACCCCTCTTGTGGGAGTGGTACGTTGTTCCTGGGCATTATGGTTTATGGATTCTAGGAACTTTTCTCCTACAGTGTTGGAGCTAGTATAATGCTCCCAGTCTACGTCTGGGTATTTTCAGTCTACCAATATAATGTGGTTTGGGGGGCTTGATATATTCATGTATTCCAACATAGGCCAGGTGCAGTTCCTGGTGTTAGGATGGTAGTCTGTAGCAGGCTATAAACTGGGAAGCAGTTTTAGCCACTGTTACTTGACCATGGCTAGTCCATGCTGCTTCTTGTTGTGGTACCAACATGGGGGTGTGGTTATCCTTGACAATTATTGCTAATCACCCTCCTTTTGTAGCTTGTTCCATGTTTTGAGGCTGTACAGCACAGTATGAGGTGTAACCTGGCAGTGTTAGGGTGCTGTTGTGAACTTTACCAAGTTTTCTGTTACAGGACAGATATCAACATTCTACATACTGGGTGAGTTTACACTGCACGCATCTTGCTGTTTAGACTTCTGGCATTGGGTAGCATTACATCTAGGTTCTTATCCCTTGTGGTACCTATGGAGGTGGGTTTGTGTTTTGAGCCTTACCTATTCAGGGCTCACTGTGGGTAATGACAGCCTTTGCCAGTATCCATGAGGCCTGGACTGATAGGTGCACGCCACCCCTAGCAGGTGGAGCATCATGTCATGTTCAGCATGTCATCCCAGGCTGGCACACATTGGATCCCCTTTGACTAACTGCAATACTTCAGCAAATTATTGCAATTGATCATCCCATCATCATATTGTGGCATCATGATTGGTGAGGGTAGGATGTTAGTCAGGGTCCTCAAGTGTGCATATACTACATGGTGTTACATTACTTAACAAATGGCATTCATGCCTCAGGTGGTGCTACAGGGCTGCCTCTGTCAGATGCACATATTACACTACCTGTACATGTTTGAGAGCAGGTTATGTCATTTTAGGCATCCATGTTATTATATGAGTGAGTCAGAGAGGGGTATCATTCCCAGGGTTCCTACTGAGCCAGTGTATGTGCTATGCATTGCCTCTTTGCCAAGGCCAGGGCATACTGGGCATGCATCCTTCTGCCTACTGGGGCAGGCTCAGGTTGTTCTTCCGAGTCACGCTCTGCCTGTGATGGCCTTGGCAATGCTGGGGGGCTGTTTGGCCCGGCCCTATGCTGGTCCTGCTGCAGCTGTTTTTGCAAGATCATATTATGTAGCATAGCACATACCATGACAATTTGGGTACATGTAGTTGGTGAGTACTGCAAGGCTCCACCTGATGTGTCCAGACACCGGACCCGTGACTTGAGCAGGCCAAACACATGCTCTATTACGTTACGTGTTTGTGCGAGTGCCTCGTTATGGCGTTCCTGTTCAGGTGTGTGTGCGTTTCTGATGGGTGTCATCAGCCATGGCTCCAGTGCATAACCTGCATCCCCCACTAGGTGTCTGTGTGGGATGTCCCCATTGGCAAATGTCTGGTACAGCTGCGTCAAATGCCAGATATGGGAATCATGGTAGCTCCCAGGGCAGCCAGCACACACATTCATTATTATGCCCTGGGAATCACACACGACCTGGCAGTTGATGGAGGGGAAGCCCTTGCAGTTAATGAGGCCCTACCCCGCTCACCGGCTGGTGCTTTGATGCTTATGTGCGTGCAGTCTATTGAACCCACTACCTCAGGGTATTCTGCTATTTGCTGGAAGAGACGCATATTGCTGGCCAATACCTCACGGGCATTGGGGAAATATACATGATCACCGACATGTGCTGACATGGCATCCAGGAACTGGTGCAGTACCCTGGAGGCTGATGCCTGTGATATCCCCATCATATCACCAGTTGGTCTCTGGAAGGTACCTGTTGCTAGTATTCTTAGGCCAACACATACCTTGGTTTCCACTGGGATGGGTTCCCTCTGTTGGTTCTGTGTGTGAGGCGTGGCCTGCACAGCTCGACAATTTGCTGCAGGAGCTCTCTGTCCACTCTATAGCGCTCTACTATCTCCAGCTCATGTAACCCGTGGTAGGTGACCCTGGGCCTGTACACTCTTCTCCATCTCCTCACTGTGGGTTGTCTGGCACCATCTGCATTGTCACCACCCTCAGCAAGTCGCCTATGTCTCCTTATGACAGCTATGGCAGCCCCTAGCATTTCTGCTCTGAGTTCAGCTTTTTCAGTTTTCACTTCTAATAGTTTACTCCTGTCTTGCAGTGTCTCTTGAGAGAAACATACTGCACTGCTGTTTGCAGAGTTTTAAGTGTTTGGCTGAGCTACTATTCTGCCTGTGTAATTGCCTGCTTCAAATTGTTTTCACCTGCTAGTTCCAGCAGTATTCCCTGCTAGCTTCCTACTGATTCTGTTGCTTCCTTTTTCCTTTCTGTTTCCTCAGGGGGGAGCAATGTGCATACCAGCAGAAACACACTCACAGTGGCTTACACGCGTGCACACATGCTTACACGGTTCAGAATCTGCTTATTTGGGTTAAAACGCGTGCACACCAGTGCAAACAGTCTTACAAGTCTGCCAACAGGCTCCCACATGCTCAGTCTGCCCTACACGCGCGCACACTAGCGCAAACAGTCTTAAACGTCTACCAATACGCTCCCACATGCTCAGTCTGCCTTACATGCACACACACTGCCCTACCCGCGTCTCATGGCGCGCACACGTGCGCATGCACGCCCAACAAGAAACTTTGGTGTAAGCAACAGTGTACACCTTCCATTTCTTGACTTTCCCATGCTTATCTTGTGGCACTCCTCTTTCCATGATATGTGTCTGACATCTGTCATGTAACACTGACCTCCAATGAACTGCATTTCTTTCTACCATTCCCCCCTGTGATGTCATCTATCTCCTACTCTATTCCTCCCCCTTATGTATCTCTTACACTACTCAGAATGTGCTCATTTGCTATGTGACAGTGGAATTCAGTATCCTAACACTCATTTACATCAGATTGCCTACTAATGCTTAGTTACATCTCTTAGACTCAGCTTCCCCCCTTAGCAACCACTAAACGGTGGCCATGTTGTTTTTGGTCTGCTGGTCCCTGTATTGTAAATCCATGTATTGCATAAAACCCACATTTGTGGGTTTATAACCTTCATTTTTATGTTTTATACAGCACAACCTATTTGCGCGGGGCTGTGCTGCGTTTAAACATTGGCGATCGCCGAAAAAAAAATTATTATTTTTCATATTTGCATCAGGGTACCTTGCCAACGGCCACATATTTGGCCATTGGCATGCTGCCTGGCACATATGCACCCTTTATTTGGAGCTGACATGGCTCCGTTGTGATTTTTGCAGAAACGTACTCAGTTGTCAACTGAGTACATTTCTGCAGCTAAAACGGCTCTTACACGGGCTGCTTTCTGCTTCGTGGATCGCTACTCTACCTCATTTGCATGCCTTTCGGCTGCAAGTGAGGTATTTAGCATATCCACGCCCAGTCCGTGTAAGAGACGTTTTAGCTGGTCTCTTACATGGAGTTTCGGGCTGTTCCTGGATCGCGAGGCTTGCATGGAGTCTTACACGTCTCTTACACTCCGTGCAAGCCTTCGTGAATCCTGCCCACTGTGTGAAGGAAAACAACAAAGCAGACTGTTTTCTTTTCAACATTGAAAAGTAAAATGTTTTTCACTTACACCAAAATATATATCAGCTGACAATTATTTTTTGTCACAGATTTTATCTAATGCAACAATTAGTTTAAAAAATGTTGTTGACACCAGGTCTTTTAACACATAAATTTTAAAGTAGGGCTACATTGAAAACAATCATGCCATAATTTTATAGTTTGTTTGCATCAAGTTTAACCCACAGAATTTGCATGAATAAAAGAATAAGAAAGAACAGCTTGAGATATTATTAGGTAAGCTTATATTTCATGCATACATGCCACCAGCATAACATTTGTTTAATTTTCATTTGACTTTTTATTCTTCTTTCAACTGAGGGCACAGTTTAAATATGGATGTTCGGTATATACTTTTCCGAGGTACAGGCAAATGTGGGAGGACTATGGCTCACCAAGTTCACAGACGACTGCAAACTGGGCGCCATAATCAACTCTCCAGCTGACACAAACATCCTTCAAAAAGGTCTCACAGAGACAGATAACTGGTGCCAGCACCATGGTTTAAAGCTAAATGCCAAAAAATGTATAGTCATACCCTTTGGCAAAACAATGTGCCCACAAATTACCACATAGGCGGAAACCCATTAAGTACAGAGAAAGTTATTAGGGACCTGGGGACCCAAGTTGATAGCAATCTCTCCTTTGAAAACCACATTGCCAAAGTGGTTAGAAAGACCTTCTACATAGCCCACCTCATCACGAAGGGTTTCACATCTAGATCAAGAGAGGTAATCGTGCCCTTTATTCATCCCTCATCAGGCCCATCATAGAATACAATGCCCCTTTTGGGATGTACCTTACCCGACACCTACAGCAATTAGAAAGACCCCAAAAGTATCTCACCAAGAGGATCAAGGGTCTCAAACAGATGCCATATGCTGCTCGGTTAAAAAAACTCCAGCTCTACTCAGTTGCATACCTCCTACTTCGAGGCGATCTATGCCTGACATACAAAGCTATGTCAAATCCAGAATTAATGGACATGCTTCACCTCAGTAAATCTAAATACCTTAGAGCCACACGCTCGAGGGACTTGAACCTCAGCACAGAAATAAATAGAACTTGCTGGAGGGACAGGTTCATAACCCAGAGGCTCCCTTCGCTCTGGAATAGAATTCCAGTTCATGTGAGGCAGAGCACCTCACTGAATCTCTTCAAGAAGAATCTCGATAAGTGGATGGGGGATCGTAGGTTTGTCCCAGGGATTACTCCCGTGTCACTAGTAGACAGAGGCACAGTAAACTAAACCTTAAAAAGGGCACAGTATACTCAAATCAAGGGGTGGCGTAAGCCATACAGAATCAGGCTAGGCTTATAATTGCCCCAGGGCAGATAGCCTCGTATGAACCTATGAACCTATGAACCTATGAACCTATGATTATGATTTACTAAGCTGGTAGTTTTAAGACCATATTTCTAAAGTGTATTTTGATCTATAGTCACTATTTTTTAGCTCCTTATTCGAACTGCATGCATTCATGTTGTATGTCTTATACCACTGTCTTGCAAATTAAATCCAGCCTCCCTGAGCAATATTAGACTCAGGACACTGTTCTTTCTTTAAAGGATTTTCTTAATTTGCTGCTGACCCTATGAAGAAATGGGAAAATGTGGTTAATGTTACATATGACCAGTGGAATTATTGTAGGTATCTGTAGGATGGCCACATTTACTATGCATTGTCAGTAGATTTTGTGTTGCATCTGACTTTGAAGACATGCCTCCTGATGAAATATGTAAGTGTGATATGCACCCACTTGTTATGCAAAATGCATCTTACTATTAAGTCGCAAAACAAACCAAAACATTAACCTTCCACACTTCCAAATGTGGTTGTTGCAGGGGTCTAAATGTACTGGTGTCAACAGCACCTCTAATAATTCCAGCAGCATCCTCACCTGCATCCATATCATCACAATTTATAGACCAAAGGAATTCCTCACCTAGCGAGTGTGGAAGACTACCACTAGGGCTGGCTGCTATAGGCAATTACATTCTCCCCAGCTTTTGTCCTGGAACATCCCACCATATCATTGTCTCTTTTGCTGTATTGTGCCAGTGTGTGGTTCCTTGCCCTACTGCATTTACGTCAACCACTACTTGATTTCACACATTAGCACCCTCTTGCATTCATTTGCTCTCTCTCTGGCTGTTTTGTTTCTCCTTTTCCAAAAATCTATTTTCCATATGTCCTAAGAACATCCTCGAGGATGGGATTCCCCACAGGACTGAAGATATGCCATGGTCTCAAGCTAAATGCAAAAAAATGCGTAGTAATCCCCTTTGGAAAAAACAGAGTACCCGCAAACTACAACATAGGAGGTAATCCCCTGAAATCTGAAGAAGAAATAAGGGATCTAGGGACCCAAGTAGATAGTCAGCTTTCCTTTGATAACCATGTTGCCAAAGTGGTTAGAAAATCCTTCTATGTGACCCATCTGATCATGAAAGGGTTCACATCAAGATCTAAGGATGTAATGGTGCCCCTCTACTCTTCCCTCATCAGACCCATTATTGAGTACAATGCACCAATTGGAATGTACCTGGCTAGACATCTCCAGCAGCTGGAGAGACCACAGAGGTACCTAACCAAGAGGATTACTGGCCTCAAACAGTTACCCTATGCAGCACGATTGAAAAAGCTAAAACTGTTCTCTGTTGCATATCGCCTTCTCAGATGCGATCTCTGTCGAACGCACAGAGCCATGTCCAACCCAGAATTGTTGATCATGCTCCATCTTAGCAAAACCAAATCTACTTGAGCTACACACTCTAGGGATATAAACCTCAACACAACAATGAATAGAACATGCTGGAGGGATAGATTCCCTTCGCAGAGACTTCCCTTACTATGGAACAGGGTCCCGATCTACATAAGACAGAGCCCCTCACTATAACTCTTCAAGAGGAACCTTGATGAGTGGATGGGTAACAGAAAGTTCACACCGGGATCACACCAACAGCTCTACTAGATAGGGGCCAAGGGTACTAGCTGCTAGTACAAGGGTCTAGGGAACTACTAAAGAGGTGGTGAATACCGCACAATATGGCTGGGCTAATATATGCCTTCGGGCAGATAGCCCAGTACCAACCTATGAACCTATGAACCTATATCTCTTCCTGTGCCTTGTTCCCTGCTTTTGCATCATCTTATATACTGCAAATCACATATTCTGACAATGTGACATCTATCCACCTCACACAATACTTTAATGAAATATAGATTATGCAGGCCAGCATATTAGAGAGAGAGAGAAAGAGAGAGAGTGATAAACACATTGAACTATTAATACTGAGTTGTAAGTTTGTCTGTTGGTAATACTCTCTGTGGTTTTACTCCTCTGCTGCAGTAGTAATACCAATGCTTGTATATTTATGCTGTCAGGGTGTGGTAATCAGTGAATTAAATAACAGCTCATGGATCAATACTTAATTAAATTAAGGTGGTCTGCAATCTGGTCCTAGTCATTATCAATTGCCAGTGACCACTGTCAGCAGCAAGCCACATGGCAAATGTGGACCACACTGAAAGTGGCACCTTACTTATTCCCAGCCATGTCAGCTATAGTCCAGACATTATACAATCTCATGTGTTAGCAGTAAGTGTAAGCTACAATAGAGAGATAACACTGAAATGCACTGAAAACTGCTTTTTCCTAATAATTTATGGTTATCCCTATTTTTAATTAATGGTTTTAGATCATTCATACTATTCACAGATTATTGCGGAAGCACAGAACGTAGTGGAGCTTACAGTGGTGGGCTAAGGCTGGTTGGTATATGTTGGGGTTGGTTCAAGAACTTCTTATGCAGATGATTCTCACGTATACTGAGCTCTATGAATCATATCATAAAGCACCTGTATCCCCTCTTATAGGTATAAATGCTGTGAATGAACTGCGTTTAGCTTATAAAAGTGCATAGGTGCCATTCACATCTCATTTGCACTCCCACATACTATACATTGTGTATGGCATGCGTGCGTGCATTTCTGTCTTAAGCCAAACACAAGTGTATGAGGCTGTTGTCTTTATAGGCACAATGTTCTATTTCTTATTCAATATAGTAATATACTTAAGGCTATAACGTGTCTTAACATTTCTGTATTTTTTTCATTTATTTATGTTTATTTATCTTACATTTTACACACACACACACACACACACACACACACACACACACACACACACACACACACACACACACACACACACATCATACACACATATCTATCTTCCATATAGATAGAAAGACTCATAGATAAACAGATTCATAGATTTGTAGACTGTTACTTGGCTAATGATAAGGTGGGGCTTTGTAAGCCTAGCCAAGTTTTCCTGAAAGAATAATGATGTCCTGCATCCAAATATGACATTGAGGCCCAGGCATTTATAAGCTACCTCTGTCCATAAGGGACATGGGTGCTAGGCCCCATGTAAATAACCTATTCCTCATCTGCTTGTCTAGGTTGTGCTTAAACTGGATAATAAATGAACTCAGTTTCACATGGATGGGAAGCCTGTTCCATGGGAGGGGCAGTCTCTGGGACACATATGTCTCTTCAGCATGTTCTGCATAAATCACAGACAAAATTCTGGTCCTTAGACTTTGTATTTCTGGTACTCTTTGCCTTGTGAATATGTAGAAGATTCATAAGTGTGGGGTTTGTGGATGCCTTGTAAGCCAGGCATAGATCACCCCTCAGCAATCAGTAGGAGACTGAGTAGAGGGAAAGGGCTTTAAAGTGCTAGTCATAAGGTAATTTGGTACTCATTGTATTCTTTTTGTAAGAAACAGTTTAGGTCACTCTAATTGCTGCATATGCCTGGTCAGGTGCATATCAAAGGGAGCAGTGTACTTTATGATTGTTCTGATAAGGGCGAAGTACAGTGGGATAACGACCTCTTTGGACCTAGATGCCATGCCATTACTTATAAGTTGCACAACATAAAAGGACTTCTATAACACTGTGAACACATGGTGTCTGAAGGTAAGACTACTTTCTCTGTGTGTGCCCAGATCCCTGACCACTGTGTCAACTCATAGAGGTCAACATGGTAATTAAGTGGAATGGTTGATTTCCCAAAAGGTAGAATTATGCATTTCTTAGCATTGAGTTTAAGACTGGCCTGTTGGCAGAGGTGGCCTTACCTATTTTGACATCCTGAGTCCTATCAGCAAGCCAGTTTGCTAATGGTCGCAGGCATCCTGTAAATGGTTTATCTCACCTCGTAAATATTTCATCTCCCAAACCCTTGCTTATCAAGGATATCAGAACTTGTCAGAGATTTAGGATGCATAGCTAGGCTTAAAAAGGCCCTCATGGTCTTTAGCCTAGTAAATATTTATAAACTTATGAGCTAGACAGATGTCTACACTCTCCAGGGACAGGCAGGCTTGCAGGCAGTTGAGTTTCTTGTTAAGACTTCTAGCATTGAGCAGCACCACCTTCAGATATTCCTTCATAGGTTCCGTTAAGTCAATTGGTTTATTAGTTTGGTGGAAAAGGTCTTTGCCAATATCTAAAAGCCTAGAGGGGATAAGTGCAGTCCATCCTGGGCAAAGCAGCATGGTCTGTCAACCATGTCCTTCCAGGCCGTTAAATATTGTACCCTCCTGGACTGAGAACAGAAGCTAAGCCAATCATTTTGTTTTGGCAAAGTGACATTATCCTTGGAGAAAGTTATATGCTGCTCAGTGCTTGGCTCAAACCTGCCTGAGACACATAATCAGTGAACTCAATCATGTCTTTCTTCATATTGTCAAAGAGGTATATCACAAGTCATTAACACCCACATGGACTAAGACAGAATCATATTGGCACCAGTGGTTCAATGACCTTAGTGCCTGTGTGAGTTGTTAGATCCTAGCCCTAGAAAGGCAGCTAACTGTGACTCTCTCCTTACTCACTCTGGTGAGGGAGACATTGGTGTGACTTACTATAGAATCAAGGACCAGGAAATTTGTCTGCAAGCTGGTTTTCCTTAAGGGCTTAGCAGTGTAGATATTGGATACAGTGTTACTATGTGTACCTGTGGGTGGTGTTCTAATGGAGTGTTTACAGGATGGCTGAGGATGCTTCCTCTGATTGTGCTGGGCAGAAGGCCTTAGTGTTTTTTAGGAAGGTTACCTGTAAGTGCCTCAGCATGGGTAGCCTTATGTGTAGGGTCTTTACCCTGTGCAGTAGGTATGGTGCAGGTGTCGCTTACGACCTCTATATGATTAGTTTTGGTTATATGAGACAGTTTTGTCTCCAGAGTTAAAGTGTATTTACATCTCTCACATACACTATCTATTTTATTAAGAATAACTGGGTTGTCAGTGAATATGAGGATATTGCTACAGTGCCTCAAAATACCCATCTCAACCAGACTGGCCACGGAGAGTCAGGAAGTGCATATCCATGTCCAGTGATCTACTAGGGAGGAGTGAGGAAAACTTAAATATTGATCAAGTCAGATAAGCAAATATACATACACACTTATTTTACATATGTAGGAGGTGTAGTATATGAGCTGAAAACATGTTCAGTGTTACTGTTCTGTGTGCAAGAGACTATGGATTCCAAATTCTTAGTGTAGATGCATATCTCACAAATTGTACTTGGGTGATTTATGAGAACAGGGTTGTCAGTGTACTTGAGGCAGTTGCTACAATGCCTCAGAATACCCATGTCAAGCAGGCTGGCAGGAGAAATGTAGGGAAACTGACCATACATAATGCTGGATTAAATCTTGTATTCACAGTGGGGAGAGAAAATGGAGGGTTGTGGTATAACTGGGTCCTCTAAATGGGGTATAGGTTTATAGATTCATAGGTTGGTACTAAGCTATCGGCCCTAGGGCTTATACAAACCTAGCCATAACAATTCCCTGGCTATTTCTTTCCACACTATTTACTTCCCTGGACCCCTGTCTAGCAGGGCAACTCATGCGATCCCCGGGGTGAATTTCCTTTCTCCCATCCAATCGTCAAGGTTCCTTTTGAAGAGGGCCAAAGAGGCACTCTGCTTGACATGTGTGGACAGTCTATTCCAGAGTCTGGGGACTCTCTGGGTCAGGAACCTATCCCTCCAGCATGTTTTATTTATTGTGATGACAAGGTTTAGATCCCTGGAACGTGTGGCTCTGAGGGATTGGGATTTCTTTAAGTGTAGCATGTCCAAAAACTCTGGGTTTCACATGGCCTTGTATGTTAAGCAGAGATCGCCTCTGAGTAGACGATATGCGGCAGAGTATAGCTCGAGTTTTTTAAAGCTGTCAGCATAGGACATCTTCTTTAGGCCTGTGATTCTTTAGTGAGTTATTTCTGCAGCCTTTCCAGTTGTTGCAGATGTCTTGAGAGGTACATACCAAATGGGGTGTTGTATTCTATAATGGGTCTAATGAGGGATGAGTACAGTGGGACAATGATCTCCTTTTATCTGGATGAAAAGCCCTTAGTGATGAGGTGTGCCACATAGAAGGATTCCCTGACTGTTGTGGTGATGTGGTTATCGAAGGTGAGACCACCGTCCACCTGTGTCCCTAAGTCTCTTACCATACTTTCGGTGTTTAGTGTACTGCCACCTATGTGGTAATCCATGGGTACATGTTTTTACCCAAAGGGGATAACTGTGCATTTCTTGGCACTGAACTTGAGCCCGTGACTCTGGCACCAAGCATCTGTTTCTGTAAGGCCCTTTTGTAGAGTATCCACATCATTTGGGGATTCAGTAATGGCTCCCAGTTTACATTCATCTGTGAACTTTGTTAGCCAGAGTTCCCTAGTGTCGGCCTATACTTCAGAGAAGTAGATGCCAAACAAGAGCGGTCCCAGGACTGAACCCTGAGGTACTCCACTTGTCACTTGTCTGGATATATACTAATGGGATGCTCTATAATGGGTCTATGCTAGTGGGGGTTCTCTGAATGGTATGAAACTATTGTAGATTTGTTGACTTTGGGACTGTTTATTTGTCCATGGGAATAGCAATACAATTGCACATACAATGAATTCCCATGGTTTCAACTGAATCAAAACATGATATTTCTGGGTATATTACAGCATTACAACACGTGGATGACACAAGACTAATGTACCTATATAAACAGTATTAATTTATATTGATGCCTGCCAACAGAGCATTTAATGATGGTATGTAGACATATTCACACCTGTGCCATACTGCAAGTGTCACTGTGATGGTGGAATGTGAACTGTGCAGGATGTTGATTTGCTGTACTACAAAAACACATATCCTAATGAGCCAGCAATATACATAAAAGTGCGTCATACCATGTCAACAGTTCTCAGGAGGCATATTACTACAGCTGTTATAGAAGGAGCATGTACTGCAATGGCAGCAATGGCCATCAATACTTTAGCTCATATCATAGAGTGTAATACCCTCTTGCAAACATACTGTATATCCTACCACAATATAGCACTTCAATGACAGCAACATTGACATGTCCAATGATCATAGGGTCATATGACATTATCAAGCTAACGGTCAACATCACATAAATCCTAGCCATTATTACACCATTTAAAACAGACTCCATATATCTATATGATGGAAGATAGTAAGAGTATTGTGCATATGGGTGTATTTCTTGGATTGCATTACATATTGCTACTTTCCATATGGGACATGTGCACCACACCATGACAGAATTAGCAACAACACATGCAGTGGCTGGAGATGGCTTGCAGAGGCTCATGGAAGAACTCAGCTTCATGATGTGTGTATGCATATTTGACATGAGGATATGCTCCACTCATTTGCAAGAAGGATGTCATATGGCCAAATTAAAAAAGTGGATAGTGGATGCATGGGGCTACTTTAAAGGTTCTCCTAAGTGGTAGTGAAATGGAGAGCAATTCTAAAGATCGTAAAATGGCCAAACTGTAACATCAGCCAAACACACACCAGTAGAATGGGTTTGATTTGGACATTACACCTGTGTAGGTATAGAAGATAAATGTCATGCAATGTCACAGTAGCAACACCTGTGTGATTTTAACAGTGTCACATTGCACTTTATGGAGTATGCATCATTGTGTGCTGATAAGAACATGTTTTGAGGAGTGTCTGACATGGATGTGGAGTCACATCTATGTGTAAAATTGCCTCAGGAGTAGCATTTGGATATATACACACACTCAAATTGCCTGCTGTCAGATTATACTCCCCTATATATAATCTAGATAAAGTAGCTTGAGAACACACTACTTAACGTTACTGCCCCAGCAAAGGTCTGTTTTGAATACTGTTAGAGTGCATATTATACAAGATGACATCATCAGTGTACGCTACAAGAAGAGGTTCAAATGAGTTTCTGATATAGCTGTGGACTCACATGTCATTATAAAATTATTACTATACTGCTTGTTCAATGCACACACACCAGCAGACTACAGTGAGACTAGAACTCCTGCCTGATTATCTGCAGAACAGAGTACTTAACCCAAGTTCCAGAGCATAAGTCTGGCTTTCATAGTGTCAGACAACACTTTATAGCTGATGACATCGGTAGTGTGTGGTGAGAAGAAGATGGTAGTAGAAGTAGTAGTAGTGTCTCATTGCTGTTTTAAAATGGTCTCTAGAATGTGAACTAACTGAACACAAACACATGAATATATCAGTCGACCACAGTGAGAATAGAACACCTACCTAATTATCTACAGAACACAGGTCTTAATACAAGTACAACTCTTGCTTTTATAATGTCAGACAACACTTTATATGTTGGGAGGCCTGTATGAATTGGCTAGCCACACACCAGTTTACTGCACTGACATTAGAACCCTTACCTAACTAGTTACACAATCTAGAGAATGCAGTACTTAGTGCAAGCATTATGTCTCACATCTGATAACATCATCCCACCCTGTATGCTTGGGAGATGATATTAGGAGATCTGTATGAAATGGTTGCGTAGGTATGTGTGACTGTCAAAATATTTGTTATGTATGGGACTGGATTGCTGACAGTAGGACACAGACTCATGATCTTCTGACTATACACACACACACACACACACACACACACACACACACACACACACATGCACACACACACACACACACACACACACACACACACACACACACACACACACACACACACACACACACACACACACACACACACACACACCACTTGACTGCAGTGAGATTAAAATACATACCTAACTAGTTACACAGGCTAGAGAACTCAGTACCTAACAGAAGCACCATACCACAAGTCTGAATTTTACACTCCTGCTGGGCAATATTTTACACTAGATGACATCATCATTGAGTATTTGGGAGAAAATGATTGGAGGTTGTTATGAAATAACTGTGTAAGCATGTGCAGCTATAAATGTATTTGTTCTGCATGGGACTGGATTGTTTACAGTAGGATACAGACACATATTCTTCTGACTAGATTCATGCTCTTTTGACTATACACACACACACATACACACATACACACACACACACACACACACATGCACACACACACACACACACACACACACACACACACACACACACACACACACACACACACACACACACACACACACACACACGTGCGCGCATGCACACTCCAGTTAACTGCAATGAGATAAAAATCCCTACCTTACTAGTTATGCAAGCTAAAGAACTCAGTATTTAATGCCAGTGCCACATTACAAGTCTGACTTTTACATTCCTGCTCGACAAGTTTTAAAGTGGATGATGTCATCATTGTGCATTTGGGAGTGTATGTAGGGAGGATGGTATGGAATAACTATGTAGGCATGCGTTGTATGACTCAACATATTTGTTCTGCACAGGACTGGATTGCTGACAGTAGAATACAGACTTAGGTCCTTCTGACTATGCACACACACTTACACATACATAGAGACACACATAATGTGGCTGTTGTGGTAAGTTAACTCACATGTAAGTACATTGTTCCCATCAGCAGAACACAGTAGTTAATAATTGCACCATTCCTGAAGTAGACTTTTGCCTTGTCATACTGGACTTCATAGATGATGCCATCATCATTATATGATGTGGATAACATATCCTGTTATGAAACTGGTGTGCAATGTGTGGAATTTGTATTTTTTAGGTTCATAGGTTCATACTAGGCTATCTGCCCTAGGGCATTTATAAGCCTAGCCAGAGTGTGTGTGGCTTTCACCACCCCTTAGGATGAGAATACTAGGCACATTTAGGGTTTAGTTTACTGTGCCTCTGTCTAGTAGTGACACAGAGATGACCCTAGGGGTAAACCTATGATCTCCCATCCACTCATCAAGATTTCTCTTGAATAGAGTTAGTGAGGGGCTCTGCCTAACATGGATTGGGATTCTGTTTCAGAGTGTAGGGAGCCTCTGGTTTATGAATCTTTCCCCCCAGCACGTCCTATTTATTTCTGTGTTGAGGTTTAAGTCTCTTGCTCTCGTGGCTCTGATGGATTTGGATTTTCTGAGATGGAGCATGTCCATTAATTCTGGATTGGACATGGCCTTGTACGTCAGGCACAGATCACCTCTGAGTAGGTGGTATGCGACTGAATAGAGCTGGAGTTTTTTCAGTCGGGCAGCATATGACATATGTTTAAGACCCTTTATCATCTTGGTGAGGAACTTTTGGGGTCTTTCCAACTGCTGCAGGTGTCGGGTAAGATACATCCCAAATGGAGCATTGTACTCAATCATTGGCCTGATAATAGAAGAGTACAGGGGCACAGTGACCTCTCTTGATCTAGATGTGAAACCCTTCATGATAAGGTGGGCAATATAGAAGGTCTTCCTAACCACTTTGGCAATGTGAGTATCAAATGAGAGGTTACTGTCAACCTGGGTCCCTAGGTCCCTGATTACCTCTTCTGTACTATGTGGTAATTTGTGGGTACCTTGTTTTTCCCAAAGGGTATGACTATACATTTTGTGGCGTTCAGCTTAAGGCCATGGCTCTGGCACCAATTATCCATTTCTATGAGGCATCTCTGAAGGATGTTTGTGTCCGCTGAAGTATCAATTATGGCGCCCAGTTTGCAGTCATCTGTGAACTTTGTCAGCCACAATCCTCCTATGTTTGCCTGTACCTCAGAAAAATAAACGCCGAACAAGAGGGGTCCCAGGACTGAGCCCTGTGGGACACCGCTTGTGACTGGCTTAGAGTCTGACATAGCTCCAGCAACTCTGACTCTGTGGGTTCTGTCCTTGAGCCAGTTTGCAACCCATCTTGTGACATATGGGTTTACATTTAAGCTGGTGAGTTTGTCTATGATGCCCGAGTGGGGTATTGTGTCAAAGGCTTTTGCAAGGTCAAGGTAGGCTGTGTGAACTGTCTTACCCTCATCAATGGCCTTAGTGACTGTTTCAAAAAAGTCAACTAAGGTCAAAAGGCAGGATCTGCTCTTGACAAAGCCAAATTGGGTAGGATCCAATGTCTGTAGGTCCCCAATGTCTTTGTTTATGAGTTCCATAATGATCCTCTCCATAGCTTTGCAGACCATGCTTGTCAAGCTTATGGGGTGGTAATTTCCAGAGTCCGTAGAAGCACCGCCTTTGTGAAGTGGGACCACTGTTGCCGTACGCCACTCTTTGGGTACGTATCCTATGGTAAGGCTAAGATTAAACAGCAGCCTTATGTGTGGGTTTAGTTCCTCTTGGAGTTCATGTAGCACACAGCCCAGGACACTGTCCAGTCCCATTGATGCTGTTTTTTTAGCTTTAGAGAGGGCGGCTCTCACCTGGGCATCTGAGAGGCTACACTCTGCTGGGATAGTTATTTCTCCTTTTGGGGGGGAGGGGAGGAGAAATTTGCTTCCAATGTGTTTTGTTTCCAATGTGCAGATATACTTTAAAAGATAGCTTCTCAAACATAAAGCTGTAAGGAATGCATGCTGCAGAACTGAGACATATGCACCTGTTTCTCAATATGTTGTGTACATTACATACTTACAGTCACACACAGACATATTTTGTGATCAGCATGGATGCAACTATATATGTGCATCTATTTATATTTATGATGAATTGATGTCCACATTAATGAATGTATAAGACAATCTGAATGTGTATTGTTAGTATAAACCTTTAGATGATGTAATGATGCCGTTGTACTATTTATTTCTGTAGTGTAGTTAACATTTGGGAACTACTACTAACATATCCATTTTCAAGTGCACGGTTACAGGGCCCCCGTGAGTCTGAGTGAATATGTGTTCAGTCACTAACAAGTGCCTTCCTTTTGGTTGTGTTTTTAAATGGATTATAATGAGATGAAGACTAACTGTGCATTAAACATACTAATACATGCCAATGAGCTTTTCTCATAGAGTATCACCGAGCAACTGGTTTCTGCGATCAATGGCAAAGTGTTTGCGTATGTGAGATTCACATTTATTGAACACAACTTGAAGATGAGAAGTACTTATGCATATAGGCTGTGGTAAAAGTAGCTAACAGATACTATGATGTTCATAATACAGTTTATATTGGAAATGTGCCATTACTTTTATACTATTAAGGACTATTGCTATTACCTTCTCAACTTACGTGGAGAAGCAACAAGCAAATGTGAGCCTCTGCTTAATTGGGAATATACTAATTCCACTGATCTGCTTTCCACCACTCAAACATGCTAAGTGGAGAGATTCAGCAGTCAGCACTTTGGACAGCATTGAGTATTGAGCCATAAAACATTGGCTCCTAGCTTTACTTTGGCAGCAGGTGTAACAGCAGTAAGTTCTTATTTTTTGCACAAATGAGACAGGGTTTGGATCCAGCTCAATCTAATTTTTTACACATATTTTTAGGGTAGTATTATATAATTAAATGTGATAATTTCCACAAATGTGAGAAGCAGTAATTACAATGAATTACTATATAAAAATGAACAATCAGTCAATTGATTTATGTCAACAATACACATACAGATTTTCAGTGTTATATATTCATCAGTGTAAATAAATTTTACAGTGCATACGTAATTTGGATGCCTTTACTCTGCTTTAATTGTGAGTTTCTTTGGTGTGGTGAGTTTAAGCAGCATTGCATGGAGGTAATTGCATTATACCATATGACATGAAGGCTTATTCACTGTTGCTTAGCACTGGTGAGTGAAGCCAATCTCCATGCACACACAGCGGACATATGTGAAGGGCCTCATTACAGGGCACTTGTGCCAAGTGTGTGGTGTGTGATTCCATTTTTTGACCAGATTAAAAGTGCGAAAATAGGGAAAACAGGAAACTGGTGAAATGAAGGCAAGCAGGGGGAAGAACAAAAGGGAAGCAATATAGAAACATGCAGTAGGAAATTAGTTGTTGTTGTTGTTGTGTCTTTTGGCTGTTAGCGGTTAGGGGTCGCCACAGAGGAACTCTGGTCCGCTAACGATTGGCAGTAGATTTTTATGTGCCGAGTTGCCAGCTCTGATGCACAACCTTCAACGAAGGTACACCCATTCACGCATGTCTCCACACAGAAGATGCTCTAGCTGGGAATCGAACAGGACAGCGTCTTACTGTGAGGCGACAATGCTACCGCAGCACCACTACCGCAGTGCAGTAGGAAATTAGTAAAGAACCATAACTATCCACTTCTTCAACAGTGTAAAATTAATATGCATATAATATTGGATGAATATGGACTGTCACCTCCACAAAGATTGGTGACCACAATGCAATTGTGTTGTAAAGCCAATTCAGCCAGATTAAGTGTGTTGAGAAGGGATTCACTTCATAACACTGAAATATCACAATACTGAAACTCAGAACACTGAAACCAAAATACTGACAGTTCAAAATCCTGAAAACTCACAATACTGAAACTCAGAATACTGAAAACACACAACATACATATACTGAGTTTAAACAAGATAAATCATATTAATTTCCACCAAGTATAAGCAGGGGGCAAGGCCCTCTGCACCCCCCCATGTGGGGGGCTGTGCCCCCCACACCCGCTGCTACTTAAATATATCAACTCCAAGATTGTACTTTACTACACTATGCAGTCTTGGAGTTGATATATAGTTTATATATAATAGCTTATATTTGAAGGAATGTAATTAGTTTATTGTTGTTTACAGTCAGCATATGCATCTTATCTGTTTTCAGTATTTTGACATTCAGGATTTTGAGTTTTCAAGATTTTGGTTTTCCTGATTATGAAGTTTTCTCATTTTCAGTGTTTTGAGATTTCAGTGTTATGAAGTGAATCTGTTGAGAAGACATATGTATGGGACAATATATATATATATATATATATATATATATATATATATATATATATATATATATATATATATATATATATATGGGTCCCCTTCAGTACACCGACATGCCAGAAGGCCGACACTCTACAGATGGAGACGAGAAGATCGATGACGCAGATGATCGACAAGGTGAGATCCCGACGGACGAAACAACGACATGGGCAAGGTGTGAGCGAGACTCGGTAAGTGTGCGATAGAATGAAGGATTTAGTGTTAGGGAGCAGACAAGTAAGTGTGCTATAGTGAGGGACTGTAGTTTTAGGGGCGGGTTAAGTGAGTTAGGGTTAGGGTGCGGATAGGATGAGTTTGCGATAGTGACGGACTATATGTTTAAGGGTGGGTTAAGTGAGTTAGGGTTAGGGTGCAGGTAGGGTATGTGTGCGATAGTGACGGACTGTAGGTTTAGAGGTGGGTTAAGTGAGTTAGGGTTAGGGTGCGGGTAGGGTAAGTGTAAGGTTGTGTCAGACCTTAGGGTTAGGGTTTGGGTTAAGGTTAGTGCATGTATAGTTGTGTGTAATATGTAGATTACGTTTTGTGTGTCGGTGTTTTGGGTGTTGGTGTTATTGTGTTTGGTTTTGTGCGTTGTCGGTATTGTGTGTTGTCAGTCTTTTGGTGTCGGCTTTGTGGCGTGTCGGTGTAGTGGATCTATATAAATATATATATATATATATATATATATATATATATATATATATATATATATATATATATATACACACATATATATATATTTTTTTTTTTGGACAGGAACCAATTTTTTTATTTTATTTCAGTTAGAGAGGAATGCTGGGTGAGGGACTTAGGTATGTCTGGGTTAGGTAAGTAGAGTAGGCAAGGGAGTGGTTGCAGCCAAATGGGCAAACGTGACAAAAACAGGGATGGTGAGGCAAACGACAGGTTGGGCGACACCATGATTAGGGATAGGGTGGAGATATCAGAGGCCCATACCCATCAAGCATGGAGACAGTAAGAATCTATTCCTCACCCACAGAACTGTCATCACTATCCCTTTCCTTAACTTCCTTTTGCAGTGTTTGATGTTTTTGTTTTCACAGCATTCCACCGAGCATCTTCTCCAAATGGCTGAGGTCTGCACCAGTGGTGCCTTCTATGACCTCAGCTAATATGCCTGGCAGCTCCTGGTGGGTGATGTAATCCCCTCTCCACCAATACTCCTGTAGGGTACCACTGCACCACCTGCTCGGGTAATGCTACCTGATAGGGCCCAGGTAGTGCAAGGCTTTCAGAGGCAGTACTGCCAGGTTGAATTCCAGATGTCCTGGGCATCGTTGTGACAGCTGTCGGAGGAGTGGCAGACTGATCTGCACTGGTTGGCTACCTCCTTATGCTGGAAATGTTTTTCTCAAGTGTCAGAAATTAATGACATCAGAATGTTGTGACCATGCATATAAAAATAAAAAAGAGAGATAAGGGGTGGATATGAGAAAAAATAAAAAGGATTATTAGAACCATCATATGTCACATATAATAAATTACTATAATACAAATATAATTTTTCTTTTACATTATACTTTTTGAAAACTGCAAACTAGGACTGATACTTCTTCCAAGTAATCTTTGAATTATGCATATATTGCACATATGCTTTTTCAAATAATACAGACTAAATTAACAACATGAAATGTATGCCAATTTTGCAGAAATTAATATTTAATAACGTTTAATTATTTCACAATGTGTTTGTTATCTGTAGGATTTCAACTCACAACATCTGAATATACTATTACAACTGATTTCCACAATTCCCTTGAACTATGGAATGAAGCATGAATGTTTGATTTTACATTTAAGATATGCATGCTTCATTTTGCTAGTAATGTATAGAAGGGCAATAGTTTTAAACAATTTGTCTAGTATGGAAATTGCTGTCCAGTTGATGGGAAGGCACTGGATAAGATTATTAAACAGGCCACAAAAATCATTGGCGCTAACATTCAATCCGTACAGGACATATATACAAACAGATGCTGTGGCAGACTCAAAAAACTATTGAGAGATATACACCATCCAGCTTATGAACTGTTCAAACTCCTGCCAAGGAAGTGCTACAGAAGCATTAGATGGAGGACATACAGATTCCATAATACATGCTTCCCGCATGCTATCAGACTGCTTAACAACAAACCCATAGCCTAACACGAGTAAAACATTTGTGTGCAATATGCCATTGTTGTTTATATAAACTCTCTGAATAGCTCACTTCATATGTCTCTCTCTACACTAGCAAAATTGTGAATTGTAAGCTTATGTATGATGTATATTAGTGGTGGATAAGTTTACATATGTGTCTTTCTTTTTTATTATAGCACTGTTTGTTGCATATCCTTATATTTCTACTGACTCTATTCCTGTTGTTGTTTTTGTTGGTTTTATAATGTAAGTAGAGCTTTCAAATTTGTTTTACTTTATTTACTTTTTGGTATCTTATTTTTCTTTTATTATTTTTATTTAATTTAATTGTTTTATTAATTTAATCTATCTTCCTTCTGTAAATTGTCATTCATATGGTACGACCCTGAGTATTGAAATTCCGTGCAGTGATATGCACTTTTTCCTCTTTGTTGATGTGTATGATAATAAAGTTTACTTTGACTATTTTATGCTGTGTACATACCCATTGGTTTTCTTAGTTTTTTTAAATGTTCAGCATGACCTTCCCGGTTCACTGAAATCTCCTTGGCAGTTGTAAAACAAAAAGGAGAGAAAAAGAGAAGACATTATACATACCAGTCTTGGCTATCACCAGCTTCACCAGCTTTGTATAAAGTTAAAATTATCTTTATCTGTATACCTACAGAACTGTGGGATGTCAGCAGTACTAAACTCTTCCAGCCACTGGTGGAGTTCTGCCTGCTTACTCCTTTTCAGGCTGTTGTAGTGGTACCTGCCCTGCTCTCCAGTGTATGGAATGCCATTCACACTGGAAAAAGCCTTGGCAAGACTATTCCAAGCCTCTTTATACTGAAACATGATATAGTCCCCCTGCAATCGCCTATAGCTGTGGCACTTTATAAGCAGTCTAATGAATATTCTGGATTTCTATACACCCTAACATTGAGCCCTAAATTGGGCACCTTCCTTTTTTCCTGTTGCCATATCCACACAGGTCCAACAGTGACATTTAAAGTTTTTCCACCAGTTCAAGATATCACCTTTTAAAGCTAGTGTGCAAACCCAAATAAGCATGTCAACCACGAGCTTGAAACACGAAGTGAGACTATTAAACTGAAAAGCCACACAGTAAAAGCCAAAACTGGTTTATTAAACAAAGTATAGCATACACAAGCAAGGTACTAAGCGCTTTCACCCTTCAAAAACTAGGGCATCATCAGAGTACTAAATACGTAATTACATATCCACCCCTTATATACGTAATTACTAATTAATTAATTGAAGAATAAAATACAATACTGGCAATAAACCCTTCAAATTCATCAGAAAAAATCAATTGCAATACATATTGTTATATTATACATATACTTAAAATCAATCCATGTAAATAATACCTAGGAATATATAAATAGTAGTATAAAAACTTGTAAACGAACAAAATATGTATAAAGAAGATGATTTACTATAAAAATCCTATTCTAAAATCTCTAGTAATATATAATTAAATATATATATATATATATATATATATATATATATATATATATATATATATACACACACACAAAATAGCATTGTAAAAACACTAGAAATTAATTTTAATACACTATAAATAAATGTTGTGTAGATGGTATCCTGAATTAAATTGGAAATTAAATAAATAACATATTATATCCATCTTAATAAAAGTATAACACCTGTAGTTTAGATAAACATGTATAATTAAATCTATAAAAGACCAATCAAATAAAATGCGATTTGTATTTTAATATACTGGATATAGATATATCTTCATTAATACCTGGCGTGGTGCAGATATTAAGTCTTAGTTGCCAGAGGCATTCCTTAGCCTCCAGCAAGTCTTCTCATCGCCTCCCTTATGTATGTTGTGTGGTATTGTATCTATAATAAAAAATAAAAATCTCTTAAAATTTGGACATCTAGTGCTATGTGTAAAAAGAGAACTTGTAGTTTATTGCTTTTTAATGTCTCTGACATGTTCCACAATGCGTTCTCTAAGCTTTCTAATAGTTTTTCCAATGTAAAATGCTGAACATGTTGAGCATGTTGCTAGATAAACAATCATCTTTGTGTTGCAATTACAGTATCCAGGGCATCTAATAGTTTTAATAAAATTACTAATAGCAACATAGGGGCCATTGTTGATGTATTTACATGTGCGACAAGTTCCGCATTTGCTCATCCTAGACATTTTGAAAGTGTCCTTATTTGTATTCATCTCATAAATTTCCTTTAAATTCCTCCCTCTACTGAATGTAATCTTCGGATGACTGCCAATAATCTCTGTCAATTCAACGTTATTCGTAAAAACACTTGTCCATGTCTCATGTATAATATTAACAATATTGTAGGATGTTTCATTGTATGGTAATATAAAAGTATCATTTCTAGATACATTTGTGTTAGTATTCAAAATATTATTACATCCAAATTTAATAATAAGTGTATAAATCAGATGTCTTTTAACAAAAATCTCTTTTTTAATGTTAGAAATAAGTTCATTAGGATATCCCCTGTCAAGGAACATATCAGATAATTTCTCAATTTCTAACTCAAAAGTTTTGTCATCACTAACTATTCTTGATAGTCTTACGATCTGACCTTTGATCAAATTCCTTTTTTGATGGTATGGATGACAACTATTAAAATGTAGGAAAGAATTGGAAAATGTTTTCTTCCTAAAAATACTGGAATGAATCTCACCATCACTAAGAGAAAAGACAATATCAAGATATTCACAATTGTTCTCATACATTTTACTAGTGAATTCTAAAAACCTAGATGTCCTGCCTAAAAACTGTATAAATTCTACAAATTCATCTCTTTTGCCTGCCCAGAAAATGAGAATATCATCCAGGTATCTCAAATATAGGGCAACGTTGGACCAATATGTGGATGTAAAAACATGATCTATTTCCCAATTGGTTAACACCAAATTAGCATAAATCGGTGCACATCTGGCACCCATGGCCACACCCATGTTTTGTCTATAATATTCACCATTCATAAACATAAAATTATTCTCCAGTACTATTTCCATCAATTAATTCATAAGTTTACATTTAGCAATATTCATACCACTGAATTACAATAAACTGGCCGCAAACATTTCTAGGCCTTGTTTGTGCGGTATCACTGTAAACAAATTAACAACATCAATAGTGGCCATAATAATATTAGGACTTGCATTAATAATATGTTGTCTAACTTGATCTAAACAATGCCAGGAGTCTTTTAGAATATGTGGCAAGTTAGTTAGTGTCTCCTTACAATGAACATCAATAAAAGATGCAATAGCCTCGGTTTTAGAACCCCTGGCTGATACTATGGGTCTAAAAGGTGGATTGCTGATGTCTTTGTGTATGTTTGGAATTCCAAAAATGGATGGGGTAATAGGAAACTCAACAGTTAAGTAAGTGTATTCTTCTTTGTTAATAACCCCATCCATGAGAAATTCATACAATAACCAATCCACTTCAGTATATGCCCTAGACATTTTGTATTTTGTTACTTTCTCATAAGTATTGTCATCGCTAAGCATTATAGTCATTTTGTTATAATAGTCAGTGTTTGTCCTGATTACCACACCACCTCCTTTGTCAGGTTTCATAACCCTATATTTGTCAGTCATAGTTAATTCTCTGAGACAGAACATTTCAGATGAAGTGAGGTTCTGTGATGTATAAACATCCTTCCTCAATGTTCTTCTAATCTGAGTCTCGCATAATTTTTCAAAAATGTATATCATAGGGTTTTGTGGTGGTATAAATGTGCTACTACGCTTAAGCCTAAAACAGTTAGTGTCCATAATATTGTCATTATTGGTGTTAAAAAACATCTTTAAATTCAGTAGTCTGCTATAAAGTTTTAAATTAATTAAAACTTTTCCAATGCCATGCTTAAAAGATGGTACAAATGTGAAACCTTGTTTAAAAAGAGCAATAAAGTCATAACCAAAATTATTGTCTGTGTAATTATATAAACTGAAACCTCCATCACAAACAATAGAACATTTAATCTGATTATTAAATGTTTCTAAACTCTGGGAACATCTTATATCATTTGTATTGAAATCATAAAAAGTGTCATTAACATTAGTTGTAAAAATACTACCATTCATATAATCACTAATATTATCAACATGAATTTGTGATATAAATTCACCCTGAACAACTGAATTAGTATTCTCAATTATATCTATCTCTGCCAAGAGTTGGCCCTGTGTACTGATGTATTGTACTGCCGGTTCTGTTTGTGATACTGACCGCCATATCGGTCGCGTATCCTTTCCGACCTTCTGGGTAATGGCTCCTCTAAAAAAACTCCCTGTCCATCATCAAGACCATAAGTATCATTGTTAGCCCTTTGTGGTTGAATAGGTTTATAATTAATAGAGGGACTATGATTGTCCTAACTAATAGTGTCAGTATCTAATGGCTTACCAAAACATTTCATACTTTTAAATTCTTTAAAATGCACATACACTCTATTATTCTTGTAATCATTAGTGTCCCTATTAACCTTATGATTTTTAATATCCAAACCTTTGTTAGTAAATTTCTCCATATCTTTAAAAATGTTTTCTAAATGGAACTTGTTATGTTCAAAAAGCAAGTCCTGGCATATACTTTTGTCCAAAATAGACAAATGTTCATTTAAAGCCGTTAATTTAATATTATTGTTCCGTATAATAAGTTTAATAAGTTCAATACCTGTTTTATCAAATAATTGTAACAATTCATCAAATAAAACAGTACCTTTAGTGAATCCAAAAGGTAATTTAAAGATACGTAGTCCTTTAGGAACTTGACCCAGTTCCAGAGATCTTTCTAAAAAAGCATTATCCATTTGTAGCGATTTGAATGTTTTCTATACTCTTTCAAATTCAGTAAACTGTTTGTTGAGACTGCCCATGTCACTGTTGTTGTAGTTACGAGCATTGCTAAAAGATGGTACCACTAAAAATTACTTTAAATCCAAAATTTTCTTTTCAGAACTAACTGCTGCAGTATATGAGCCTCCATTGTGTCCGTCTCTAGTGTTCATTGCCGAGATTTATATATTCCTAGGGTATTATTTACATGGATTGATTTTAAGTATATGTGTAATATAACAATATGTATTGCAACTGATTTTTTCTTATGAATTTGAAGGGTTTATTGCCAGTATTGTATTTTATTCTTCAATTAATTAATTAGTAATTACGTATTTTGTACTCTGAATGATGCCCTAGTTTTTGAAGGGTGAAAGCGCTTAGTACCTTGCTTCTGTATGCTATATTTTGTTTAATAAACCAGTTTTGGCTTTTACTGTGTGGCTTTTCAGTTTAATAGTCTCACTTCGTGTTTCAAGCTTGTATTCTGTGCAACTTAGTATCTGCCTTGACTGGTTTGCCATTTTTAATTAGGTACATAGCGTTTATAGCATTTTATAACAATAACAGCTGTTTTATTTAGTTATCGCTTTTAGCCAGTCACCGTTGTTTTATTTTGGTTATGGCTGTTTTATTTCATTTACTGCCATTGATTTTGGCTTCTCTTGAAGTAGTTTACCAATATGGAACAATTATTGTTGCAGCAAATGGACATTACATAACGGCTGATTAAGGCTTTACAGGATAGGAGTGAAAAAATCCCTACAGAAGCTACAGAAGCTGAATTATTAGTGACAGAGTCGCAGGAGCGGCTATACATTTTACATTCCACCTCTACTACAAGCCCGACTCGACCATCAAGTAGTAATGGTTCTGCGTGTTCCATTGGAGGAGGCACCAATACAGGAAGTGCACAGACTGGAGGCCCACCCCCGAACTCGGCATTGAACACTAGAGACAGACACAATGGAGGCTAATATGCTGCAGCAGTTGGTTCTGAAAAGAAAATTTTGGATTTAAAGTCATTTTTAGTGGCACCATTTTTTAGCAATGCTCGTAACAACAACAGAGACATGGGTAGTCTCAACAAACAGTTTACTGAATTTAAAAGAATATTGAAAACATTCAAATCGCTACAAATGCATAATGCTTTTTTAGAAAGATCTCTGGAACTGGGTCAAGTTTCTAAAGGATTACGTATCTTTAAATTACCTTATGGATTCACTGAAGGTACTGTTTTATTTGATGAATTGTTACAATTATTTGATAAAACAGGTATTGAACTTATTAAACTTATTATACGGAACAAGAATATTAAATTAGCAGCTTTAAATGAACGTTTGTCAATTTTGGACAAAAGTATATGCCAGGACTTGCTTTTTGAACATAACAAGTTCCGTTTAGAAAACATTTTTAAAGATATAGACAAATTTACTAACAAAGGTTTGGATATTAAAAATCATAAGTTAAATAAAGATACTAATGATTACAAGAATAATAGAGTGTATGTGCATTTTAAAGAATTTAAAAGTATGAAACGTTTTGGTAAGCCATTAGATACTGACACTATTAGTAAGGACAATCATGGTCCCTCTATTAATGATAAACCTATTCAACCACAAAGGGCTAACAATGATACTTATGGTCTTGATGATGGACAGGGAGTTTTTTTAGAGGAGCCATTACCCAGAAGGTCGGAAAGGATATGCGACCAATATGGCGGTCAGTATCACAAACATAATCGGCAGTACAATACATCAGTACACAGGACAAACTCTTGACACAGATAGATATCATTGAGAATACTAATTCAGTTGTTCTGGGTGAATTTATATCACAAATTCATGTTGATAATATTAGTGATTATATGAATGGTAGTATTTTTACAACTAATGTTAATGACATTTTTTATGATTTCAATACAAATGATATAAGATGTTCACAGAGTTTAGAAACCATTAATAATCAGATTAAATGTTCTATTATTTCTGATGGAGGTTTCAGTTTATATAATTACACAGATAATAATTTTGGTTATGATTTTATTGCTATTTTTAAACAAGGTTTCACTTTTGTACCATGTTTTAAGCATGACATTGGAAAGGTTTTAATTAATTTAAAACTTTATAGCAGACTATTGAATTTAAAGATGTTTTTTAACATCAATAATGACAATATTATGGACACTAACTGTTTTAGGCTTAAGTGTAGTAGCACTTTTATACCACCACAAAACCCTATGATATACATTTTTGAAAAATGATGCGAGACTCAGATTAGAAGAACATCGAGGAAGGATGTTTATACATCACAGAACCTCACTTCTTCTGAAATGTTCTGTCTCAGAGAATTAACTATGACTGACAAATATAGGGTTATGAAACCTGACAAAGGAGGTGGTGTGGTAATCATGATAAACACTGACTATTATAACAAAATGACTATAATGCTTAGCGATAACAATACTTATGAGAAAGTTACAAAATACGAAATGTCTAGGGCATATACTAAAGTGGATTGGTTATTGTATGAATTTCTCATGGATGGGTTATTAACAAAGAAGAATAGACTTATTTAACTGTTGAGTTTCCTATTACCACATCCATTTTTGGAATTCCAGAAATACACAAAGACATTAGCAATCCACCTTTTAGACCCATAGTATCAGCCAGGGGTTCTAAAACCAAGTCTATTGCATCTTTTATTGATGGTCATTGTAAGGAGACACTAACTAACTTGCCACATATTCTAAAAGACTCCTGGCATTGTTTAGATCAAGTTAGACAATGTATTATTAATGTAAGTCCTAATATGATTATGGCCACTATTGATGTTGTTAATTTGTTTACGGTGATACCTCACAAACAAGGCCTAGAAATGTTTGAGGCCAGTTTATTGAAATTCAGTGGTATGAATATTGCTAAATGTAAACTTATGAATGAATTGATGGAAATAGTACTGAAGAATAATTTTATGTTTATGAATGGTAAATATTATAGGCAAAACACAGGTGTGGCCATGGGGGCCAGATGTGCACCGATTTATGCTAATTTGGTGTTAGCCAATTGGGAAATAGATCATGTTTTTACATCCACATATTGGTCCAACATTGCCCTATATTTGAGATACCTGGATGATATTCTCATTTTTTGGACAGACAAAAGAGATGAATTTGTAGAATTTGTACAGTTTTTAGGCAGGACATCTAGGTTTTTAGAATTCACTAGTGAAATGTATGAGAACAATTGTGAATATCTTGATATTGTCTTTTCTCTTAGTGATGGTGAGATTCATTCCAGTATTTTTAGGAATAAATCATTTTCCAATTCTTTCCTACATTTTATTAGTTGTCATCCATACCATCAAAAAAGGAATTTGATCAAAGGTCAGATGGTAAGACTATCAAGAATAGTTAGTGATGACAAAACGTTTGAGTTAGAAATTGAGAAATTATCTGATATGTTCCTTGACAGGGGATATCCTAATGAACATATTTGTAACAATAAAAAAGAGATTTTTATTAAAAGACATCTGATTTATAGACCTATTATTAAATTTGGATGTAACAATATTTTGAATACTAACACAAATATATCTATAAATGATACTTTTATATTACCATGCAATGAAACATCCTACAATATTGTTAATATTATACATGAGACATGGACAAGTATTTTTATGAATAACATTGAATTGGCAGAGATTATTGGCAGTCATCCAAAGATTACATTCAGTAAAGGGAGGAATTTAAAGGAAATTTATGAGATGAATACAAATAAGGACACTTTCAAAATGTCTAGGATGAGCAAATGCAGAACCTGTCATACATGTAAATACATCAACAGTGGTCTCTATGTTGCTATTAGTAATTTTAGTAAAACTATTAGATGCCCTGGATACTGTATTTGTAACACAAAGATGATTGTTTAACTAGCAACATGCTCGACATGTTCAGCATTTTACATTGGAAAAACTTTTAGAAATCTTAGATAACGCATTGTGGAACATGTCAGAGACATTAAAAAGCAAAAAACTACAAGTTCTCTTTTCATACATAGCACTAGATGTCCAAATTTTAAGAGATTTTTATTTTTTATTATAGATAGAATACCACTAGGGAGGGATGAGAAGACTTTGCTGGAGGCTAAGGAATGCCTCTGGCAACTAAGACTGAATTCCTCTACCATGCCAGATATTAATGAACATATATCTATATCCAGTATATTAAAATACAAATCACATTTTATTTGATCGGTCTTTTATAGATTTAATTATACATGTTTATCTAAACTACAGGTGTTATACTTTTATTGAGATAGATATAATATGCTATTTATTTAATTTTCAATTCAATTCAGGATACCATCTACACAAAATTTATTTCTAGTGTATTAAAATTAATTTCTAGACTTTTTACAATGCTATTTTGTGTGTGTGTATATATATATATATATATATATATATATATATATATATATATATACATATTTAATTATATATTACTAGAGTTTTTAGAATAGGATTTTTATAGTAAATCATCCTCTTTATACATATTTTGTTCATTTACAAGTTTTTATACTACTATTTATATATTCCTAGGGTATTATTTACATGGATTCATTTTAAGCATAGGTATAATATAACAATATGTATTGCAATTGATTTTTTCTGATGAATTTGAAGGGTTTATTGCCAGTATTGTATTTTATTCTTCAATTAATTAATTAGTAATTACGTATATAAGGAGTGGATATGTAATTACGTATTTAGTACTCTGATGATGCCCTAGTTTTTGAAGGGTGAAAGCGCTTAGTACCTTGCTTGTGTATGCTATACTTTGTTTAATAAACCAGTTTTGGCTTTTACTGTGTGGCTTTTCAGTTTAAGCATGTCAACCACGTTTGCATGGTGTTAAGAGGACAGCAACAGTGCCAAGCAGAGAGGAAGGTGGTTTATGAAATGAGAAGGGTAATGGGACAGTTGGCATTAGTTTATTGCTTGGATGCTGCTGTAACTGTTAGATAACTTAACTTTTCAGACATGTATTTGGGTGTCTACATTTTATGACCTGACACATTTTTTTGTGTGGCTTTACACACTGACAAAAGTAATTTGTACAATCTGGGATTCAAACCTATGTAAAATATACAACCTGTAATCTTCCACATGGGTGGTTTTATCTCCTTGCCTCAGAGGAAGCATTTGTCAGATATGCCCATTAATTATATAGACACATTAAAGGGTGAAGATTAACCATGCCGTGTGACCTGACAATGTCCTGGTTTATACATGCATGTGTATATGACTATCATTGAATTACAATTCCCATCCCAGGCAGAAAGGGTACTTTTAGGTACAGAAACATAACTGTCACTATACCCTCAGTTACACATCTAATTCATGTGATATCCACTGCTATACATAGTTATTATGTATAATTATCTTTGTATTGCTCTTTAGTTTTAAACATCGAGTGGAACATCATTAATAATAAAATAATTAATTAATAAAATTTGGATTGTGCTAGTTTAGAACCATGGTTCACGAATATTGTGGCCATGAACCTACACCAGTTTCCACAAGGAGGGTTATTACAACAAACATATTTTTTATGATCATCATTGTACAGAGTGCTAATTGCAGCCAATGACTTGCTTGTCATACATGAACATTAATTATATATACATGTTGAAGAGTTAAGTGGTTAACCATGTATGTGTGTAACATGAAAGTTCAAAAAATAAATGTTTAGTTGTAGAACTATAATTGTATTGATACCCACAGTTAGACATATATGATATCATTGTATGCTCAATCCACCTGCTATACATAGTTATTTTATGTATAATTATTTTTATATAAATTACAGTGGAATAGCATTAAAAAAACATGGCTTTTGCTGGATTAGAACCCTAGGTCACTTCTGTTGTGGTCCTTAACTTACACCTGTTGCCCCAGGAAGAACGAGGCAGCAGCTGTGTTTTTCATCCTTATTACTGTGTATATATGCTGACCACCATGCAATGCAGCCTAGCATGTTTGCACGATGGAAGACCACACGTTATAATGTATCTCTTTAGAAATTGACAAGTCTGCAGGATTTTTTAGAGCATGCTGACCACCGTGCAATGCCACTTCTTGTGTTTGTATGACGTAAAGCAACAGATGTAACAATGTATCATTTTTGAAATTGACAATGTGTGTTTACTGTCTGCAGGTGTAGAATTGCAGGTTTTGTTGAAGTGGGCTGACTAGAATGTCTGTGTGATGAAATGCAAAAGCTGTAGCAATGTATCTTTTCTGAAACTGACAATGTCTGCTTGTTGTCTGAGGCTTTACTCTGTGTTTGTGCAGAGGTGAGCAATGTATAAATGAGACAGATAAAGCTCAGCATGTGTTATTGTTATAAAAATTGTTTATTATGTTACATCACTAAAAGATAAATGTGGGACTTGAACCATGATCTATATATCTTATGTGCTGTGTGCTTGATCATGTTTAGTAGGTGTGCTACATATACACTTGATTCACAGCTGTAATTTATGCTGTCTTTATAATAGCAGCAACTTCCATTGATTTTAATTTATTTATCCATTAAAAAATAAACAATGCTACAAAATACAGTTTAGCACACCTTACAGATGTTTATACAACTCTGGATTTGAACTATCATACAAATGAACCTACAAAACACACAAGGGGTGTCTTATCTCTCTCTTTGCCATAGAAACAACTTTTCAGCATGAATGCAAATCATTGTACATACAAGCAAGTCCCATTTCCATCACAGTATTAACAAGAAATATACACGTGTACATTGTCAGTTGTCTGTACATGTTGCTTGCATATTTATAGCAATGAGTGATCACAGAATCATTTGTGACTAGTATTTCCACCAATGCAACGCTGTTTTTTCTTTGTATTGTGTTCATTCTTCTCTTATCTGTGCTGTATTCTTAGAGGATCAGTCTCTAGGGCATTTTGTATCATTGTCCTTTAAATATATGATTAAAATTACATGACAGTGAAAAACAGTTTTCAGCAAAGGCAGAAGAGTTTGGCTATTAGTGAACAAAAATGAGAAATGTGTGCTGTTCACTTACATTTAAAAGCTTGCTACAGTTATTGCTACACTTACAGAGTATGCTGCGTGACACACCCAATGCAGGTAAGGTAGTCTAAATTGCTTTTGTGTGCTCCTTCTCCCTCCCACTAATCATTCACAGCTGCAATCCATTTGTAACAAACACTGAGGTAGGGCCTACAATAGATTTACGCATTCTACATGATTCAATAGTTCTAATGAGAACACACCTTTCTTTTGTACATCTTCACAATGCTTAGAGGCCGGAATCTACACTTTAAAAAAGTAACAGTGTATCTAGGGAACTTGAAAGTGAGGAGACTTGTGTATTTGCAGAACACAGAAGATTGATATTTCTTTTGAGTTACCTGCAGAGAAGGCTTCTCATCTTGTTAAGGTATGATTGTATTTTTCAAATACATTCTAGATTTGTTAAATAGGTTCCTAGTTAGGTACTAGGCTACTGGCCCTAGGGCCTATATAAGCCTAGCCAAAAAGGTACCCTGGCTTTCGCCACCCAAGAAAATTATTTTCCTGTGCCCCTGTCGAGTAGAGCCACACAGGTGATCCCCGGGGTGAATTTCCTATTTCCCATCCAATCATCAAGATTTTTCTTGAAGAGTGCTAATGAGGAGCTTCATTTGATATAGATAGGTAGTTTGTTCCAGAGTATGGGAAGTCTCTGGGACAGGAACCTATCCCTCCAGCATGTTCTGTTTATTATGGTGACAAGGTTTAGGTCCCTAGAGCATGTAGCTCTGAGGGATTAGGATTTCTTTAAGTGGAGCATGTCCAACAGCTCTGGGTTTGACATAGCTTTGTATGTTAGGCAGAGATCGTCTCTGAGTAGGTGATATGCGACGGAGTAAAGCAGGTATTTTTTGAGATGGTCTGCATAGGGCATCTGTTTGAGGCTGGTAATCCTCTTTGTGAGGTATTTCTGTGGCCTTTCCAGTTGTTATAGTTGTCATATGTGGTACATACCAAAAAGGGTGTTGTACTCTATAATGGGTCTAATGAGTGATGAGTACAGGGGAACAATGAACTCTTTTTTTTCCTAGATGAGAAACCTTTTGTGATGAGGTGTGCCACACAGAAGGATTTCTTGACTACTGTGGTGATGTGATTATCAAAGGAGAGACTACTGTCCACCTGTGTCCAAAGGTCTCTTATCATACTTTTGGTGTTAAGTAGACTACCATCTATGTAGTAGCTCTTGGGTACAGAGTTTTTACCAAAGGGGATGACAATGCACTTTTTGCATTGAGCTTGAGGCCATGGCTTTGACACCAGACATCTGTCTCAGTGAGGCCCTTTTGTAGGATGTCCACATTGTTAGGAGTTTTGATTATAGCTCCTAGTTTGCAGTCATCTGTGAACTTCATTAGCCAAAGACCTTCTGTGTTAGCCTGTACTTCAGAAAAGAAGATACCAAACAGGAGAGGACCCAGGACTGAACCCTGTGGTACTCCACTTGCCACTGGTCTGAAGTCGGATTTGGAGTCAGCTACTTTCACAGTGTGGGTTCTGTCAGTGAGCCAGTTGGCAACCCATCTTGTGACATAGGGATTTATACCTAGCTTAGTGAGTTTATCTATAATTCCAGAGTGTGGGATGGTGTCAAAAGCCTTGGCGAGATCTAGATAGGCTGTGTGAACCACCTCACCCTCATCTATGGCTTTGGTGACTGCTTCAAAGAAGTCTATCTGGTTTAGGAGACATGATCTGCCTTTTACAAACCCGAATTGGGTGGGGTCCAGAGTCTGGAGATTACCATTGTCTTTGTTTATAAGCTCCATGATGTTGCAGACCAGGCTCTTTAGGATAATGGGGCGGTAGTTCCCAGGGTCTGTGGTGGCTCCCCCTTTGTGGAGTGGGATAACCGTCCCTGTGCACTATTCAATGGGCACAAAGCCTGAGTTGAGGCTATGATTGAACATGGTGCTTAGGTGGGGTGCCAGTTCATTCTGTAGTTCATGTAGAATGCAGCCTGAGTTGTTGTCAGGTCCCATGGATGCTGTGTTCTTGGCTTTGGAGAGTGTAGTTTTTACCTGTGCAGGCGTGATTACAGGAACTTTGCATTCTTCCAGTATAGAGATGGGCCCTTTAGGGGGTGAGAGTGGGTTAAAGTTAGCACTGAACCTATATGCCAAGATGTTGGCAATACCAGTTGGTTCTGTATATTTTGTGCCATTGTGCTGTAACTCGGAACAGATCTGAGTGTTGCTATTGAGATTCTTGACATAGCTATAGAATGCTTTGTGGTTGTTTTAGAATCAGTGACGATTTTGTTTTCGTAACTAGCTTTGGAGGATTTTATGAGGGATCTCAGCTTCTTACTGAGGCTGACCAGGGAGCTCCTCCAATCATGAGATTTTACTCTTTTTTGCAACAGTTTATTTCTTCTGTTGTAGAGTTTGTTTATGGCAGGGGACCACCAGATTGACTTCCTTTTTTTAGAAGATAGCATTTTGGTTCTGTTAGGGATAGCATGATCCATGCACTCGTGTAAATGCTTATAAAGTGCATTTGTGTAGGATTCAACAGTCATACCTCTATTGTCTGTCTGCATGGGTGTCATGAAGTTTGTCACTTCTGCCTTAAGAAGCGTGAAGTTGGCTTTGGAGAAATTTTTTACGGTGGTTTCCCTAATGGGGGGGTGGGGGCGGGAACTCAATGTTTAGGGTGATTAGCTTGTGGTCAGATCTGATCAATGAGGAATTTACCTCTGGTGTGGAACACCGGTCGCCCATGTTGGTAATGACCAGGTCTAGGATATTGCTGCCCCTGGTTGGAGTGTGGATAAGTTGATCCAAGGAGTTAGAATTTATGAATTCCAGAAAACGTTGAGCAAAAGAGTTGGTACATGAGTAGTTTTCCCTGTTAATGGTGGGGTAGATGAAATCACCCATTATTAGGGTGTTGGATTGTACCCCAATATTTTCCAGTGTATCAAGAAATGAGGAGTTGGAATCCTGGGGCATGGTGGAGGATCTGTAGCAAGTTACAATTTGGATTGAGGTCTTGCCCAGAGTTAGTTTCACTTGGATACATATTACAAATATATATATATATATATATATATATATATATATATATATATATATATATATATATATATATATATATATATATATATATATATATATATATATATTTTAATAGCTATAGACAATAGACTAACATAAAAGGCACAGTAGTGATGCAGGCAGTAAACACAGCACTAACCAAAATGCAGGAAACAAAGCTGAAAGAACCGCTGCTTCATGAACTTTAAAATTCGGATTTATTGTGATACAACAGGAGACATGGTAAGCGCTTTCACCTGGATAGGCTTCTTCAGACCTAAAGAACCCCCCTCTTGTACACCCTTATATGGCAAAAAAGGCGCAAAAACAGATAAATCATTAAAGGCACAGTGCAACTATCATAGTACACAACATAAATAAAGTGCTTACTCTAAAATACATTAAACATACTAAAATAAAAACGCCTATACCACTCATAAAACATGAATAGAAATGCATAAAAAACAAAAAACTGCATAAATTCATACTAATTGCACAACACTAACAATAAATCCTCTCATAAAAATGCTCTCATAATATATGTAAAAGGCACAGTCATACATATCACTTCAGTCTCCTGGACTTCAGGAAAGGTCTCAATGGTACTTTCTCATTCAGTCCAGGAAAAACATCTGCTCTAAGTCTAAAAAATCCATTTAGATTCATTACTCTCAGTTCTACCCCTCACCCCCCCCCCAAAAAACTAGTGTGTGTAAGATCTAGTACTTTAAAAAGAAAAAGATGTGTGGAATCATTAGACAAGACATGTTTGGACAGAGCATTGACAGTGGAATGAATTTTGATCTGGTAGAGATGTTCCCTTATCCTGTCCCTCAACTTCCTGTCCGTCTTGCCTACATAAAACACAGCACAGGCTCCACAGGAGGCCAAATAAACAACATATGTAGATTCACAGTTTGCATGAACTCTAACTTCATGGTTAGTGCCATAGACAGAGTGATAGAAATGGACATCAGTGTCTATGGAACAACAATAGCTGCAACTACCACAGGGTACAGTACCAGCAAGCCTATCACCTCCACCATCCATAACAGGATAACACAGCAATTTCTTTAGATTCGATCTATTCTTATAGACAAAACCTGGGGCAGCACCCACAATTTCCCTCACATTCGGGTCCAGTGTAAACAAACCCCAGTGTGATCTAATCACATCATTCAACCTACATACATCCTTAGTATAATATAAGGCACTCTGAAACCATGATTTCTACTCTCTGCCAGAACACCCTGGGAGGGGCCATCATGGTCCACTCCAGTCTCAGAGAAAAAGGGTGCAGCAGCTTGTTCCCCCAAATTAATGAGGTCTGCCAATCCTCTCTCCATATCAGATGTCTGATATTCCCTGCTCTTAAACCTCTCACATAAATCCCTAACATCTGCCTCAAAACCATCCTGACTGGGATTATACCGTGACGTCCTATATACCTGACCCCTCACAATATTACCAAAGATGTAACCTGGATGCATACTGAGTCTATGGAGATAGGAATTACGTTGACACTCCTTTCTATACACTCTTGTGTTCAATAGGCCACTTTCCAATCTCTGAACGTAAACATCCAAAAAGGAAATCCAATTCTCAGAAACCTCATGAGTAAAATTCAGATATTGCGTTAGACCATTAACTCTCTCCAGGAAGAGAGATAACTCATCTTTCATGCCCTTCCAAAGGAAAAACACATAATCTACAAAACGCCTATAAAACATCACGTTCCTCGAAAAATCACCTATACCAAACAAGAACTTGGCCTCCCATGCAGCCATAAAGAGGTTGGCATAGCTATTGGCACAAGAAGTGCCCATAGCCACGCCATCCATCTGTAAATAGCACTGAGAGCCAAAACAAAAAATGTTGTTCTCTAACACAGCTTCCAAAAACAAAGCTAACAAATCCACTGCATCACTATCTAATCCAGATTTGTCCTTCAAGTAATCAGACACCAACTGCACCACATCTCTGTTTGGTATCACAGTGAATAGGGACTGAACATCCATCATGACTAAATAATATGGGAGATCAACGGGGACAGATCTCACAAACTCATACAAATCCAACAGAAACTGTTTCGTGTCCCGTAGAATATAAACATTTGTGTCAATCACTGGGCGCAGGAACCTCTCCACATACAACGAAAATGGTTCCGTGATCCACCCCCCCTGCCTGCAACAATGGGCCTCATGGGTGGACACACACTGTCCTTGTGGATCTTAGGAAGACCCTGTATCATTGGCAAGAGGGGATCACTAACAAACAAATATTCATACAACTCATTTGTAATAACATTAGTCTTAATCAAATCATCATCTGGACTTATCCACTCTCTTTTCTATGCCATACAGATCATACAGATCATTCTCAACTAGTCCAGTAAATGAAAGGGCAATTTAACTTATGCACAGAGAAGAGCTCTTCAACAACTGAGGAGCGATCCATCCCTTGTCATTAGACCTGCTGACAAGAGGGGTGCCCTGGTAGTTATGGATTCTGAATTCTATGATGAGGCAATGAGGTCTATGTTATCAGACCAAAGGTTTTACAGTTTGGTGGAACGTAAGATGCTGGATATACATGTCCATAGAATACAGATGGTTTTGGATGATTTGATTGCACATTTCTACTTCAAAGTGAACGTGGGGAAATGGTTGCCAGAATGCAGATTTGGAACCAGTTAGTGAACAATGTCAATGTTGTGGGGGGGGGGGTCACACCAGGACTTATGATCAGGTGCATCATAGGTCTAGTGATGTCATTTCATCAGCCTGGAGAAGAGCAGCTGCAGTTGCCCATAAAAAGCTGACTATGGGGGGGGGGCTGCTACAGAGCCGTCACTGACACCAAATGAAGAGTTCCTATCCACTGTCTGACATCCAGAGAGCTCAGTGGACACTGCACAACAACATGCGATTGATGTCAGTGCTGGTGTTTCTGAGAGGACAAGTATGCATCAGGAGGAGCTTCCAGGTAAGCTTACAGATGTCAAGTGTAAGATTTAGTTGTATAGTAAAATAAATAGACATTTAAGTAATTGTTTATGTGTTTTCTTTTTTTTTTTGATGAACCTGTGATAAATTAATAGACTTAACAACATATTTTGTTCATTACACATGAGCTCTGGGTGAATACGTCAGCTAAGTTTCAGATAAAAGTATTGTTAATAGATATATAGGCAAATATTGTGTATTCACTGTCCCTCTGCAGTATTGCAGTTGTCTTGACTGCACCTTTACCTTGCTTCATTACTTCCAGGGCCATACTTCCTACAAAGTGTGAAGTCATCTGCATGTGGTAAGCCAAATATTGTTCTTTGACTGCTGATGAACACTTGTCAGATATATGCATTTATCTGTATGTGTGAGGTGGGTGTAATGAATGTCTGTATTGCTGTATCATCTGCAATAGTGGGACCAATGTTAGTTTGTTCTCATATAAGCTGTTTTAAATATTTAATGTAGGTATTAATTTCATTCCTGTGTGTGTTGCTTATTATCACTGGTGATCCTAACACTGGAAGTGCAGTACTCTTACCACCTGATGTCAGAGTATCAGCAGACTCTGATGATGGTGGCCGAACACAGGCATAGTTGTGGGGTGCAGAGGTTGAATCTGACACAGAGGTTGGCATTCTGCCATCCCTTGTATTTCCCTTGGATACAGTAAGCAGGCCTATGCAGACCTATTCCAGTGAACCCTCAGATATTGGACATTTGGAGCTTGAGACACGTGATCTGAGTAGTGTGGTTATGCCAGTTGACTCTGGTCATAGCCAGAGTGTGGGTGAGGTGCCCCACAGAAATATTGTTAGGGGTGCTTGGAGGAGGCCTGTTGTCCACCCTCCACCTGATCCTGGTGTCTTATGTACCACTCGAAGTATGTTTATGGCTATCATGGAGGTGCAGGCACATTCCAATTGGGCCTCTGAGGAAATGCTTGGGGTTGTCGATGTGACAGTCTAATGTATGGCAAAGGCTGACATGTGTGACTGCCTCCAGCATTTGGTTGATTCAATGAATGACACAATGGAATGGTCAGTATCTGTTATGGAACGTCTGCTGGCAAGGGGACAACATCCATGAGGGCATATGTCAGCATCATCATCTGATGTTAGCCAATGTGGTCATGCCCAGCCACTGTCCTGTAGTGGTACTGCTTCCAGTGCTTCACCTGTCTGACATAGGTTCATAGATTAGTACTAGTTTAACTGCCATTGTGGGTCATTTTAAGCCTAGCCAATTACCCCATGTGAGAATCAAACCTTGCACCTTGTGTTGGTAAGATATGCATCTTAACCATTATGCCAACCTCCCACAGCAATGCTATGTGCACCTCATCAGGGAATCAAACCCCGGTCTCCCACATGTCAGGCAGGGAAATCCAGCACTAATGAGCTATCAGTGAGCTTGGCTGTGTTCTTGCAGATACTCACACACATGTTCCACCTTGAGTTATAATACAGACTCATACAAATAACAGTTACATAGGTTAGTTGTGAGACTAACAGCTCATTATGTCTCAGTGGCCATTTGATACATTAGCCAAATTTTACCTACTTGTCTGTCTTACTCACACACACTCACCACATTTTGTGTCAGCCTTGGCTTTCTGCCCCCCAAACAATACCCTGTGCAAATGATAATAGTTGTGCCATATCCTTGATTTTCTATCTTTTGGATTCAGGAATACATAACTCTTTCATCTGATGCACAGGGTGTTTACCTAAGTAGTTAGTACATAAGTGTTTGTGATGCTGTTTTTAAAATTGTACTGCTTTCTTCCAGGTTTGTGTAGTGTGTGTATCTTTGATGCATGAGGCCTATTAGTTGACAGAGAACAAGTCTTTGCTATCACATATTGATGTCATTGCTGTAAAAAATCACTCACCTTCTACTTAGTTACATTATCAAGTAATAGTATGCAAGGATCTGCCATTCATTTGTGTTCTTAGACATTTATTTTCTTATTCCAGGTACAGCAATTACCTCTATAGTCTAGCATTTACAAACGTTTTAATTCCTGGCTGACTCTGCATGATCCTAGCAGTACACAGCCCTTACTTGGGTAAGTAAAGGTTATCAACATTGCCTGGTATAAATTTTACTGTGTGTACATGCATAAGATGAGAGTTTTACCCTCTTAGGTGGAATACAAATCAGCACACTGCCAGACTTAGTGCATTGTGTAGGCTTTATTGAATCACACCCACAGTGTGTCATCTGCAAAGACATTGCTTAATTAGTTTAAAATCTTGGAACACAGTTTTCTGTAACAACTAAGAACATCCTGTTGCATTGCTTTCCTCTGTTCTTTAAAGATCATTTCAGCTTTCTTGTTTCCTTCATGACTTTGATTTTCTGTGACATAAGTGCTTCTTCAATACACATTATATTATGACATGACTCATAATGGCATCACACATAGCTCTGCAATTAAAATTTCCCATAATTCTTCCATGACCCTTGCATTTTGTAGAAACCTAGATGACCAGTTAATATGGACAAGTAATACTTCTATAAAATAATAATGTCCCCACTAAATCACCCATAATTTTCTTGCTGCAGTTAAAAGAAATAGCTTGTCTTTTGTTCTTCACAAATTAAAACATTGTTTACTGTCCTTGAAAGGTAACTGTAATTTGTGTTGAATAGTTTACTAAAGTGCTTCTCAGTTTAGCGCCTCATATATCAGGACATTTGAGTAGTGGTTAACATGCAGATATTATCAGTGAATAAATGATATTAGCATACACTGTAAAATGACAAGTATTTATTTGCTGGTTTGCAATAACAGTTTTGCTGATGATTTTTTTTGACTTGCTTTTTTTTTTTCAGAGAACAAGAACTTGATTTTATCATCACCTCTATCTTCCTTTGAGAAATGCGTGTATCACTGCATTATTACGTCACCATATTGTTATTCTGAGGTATCAGTAAAGACAATTACACTATTTTATTTTATGAAAAACCAAACAAAAACAAACAAAAAATGGTTGGGTGGTATCATTATAAGCATACCACCCACTGTGAAAACATTTGAACACAGAGATCAGGTGATGGCACGTGCCAAGTAGTTTGGAGAAAACGGTAAAGTAAAACAGTGCATAAGACATTAAATGTCCAGCAGTGACAGCTTCCATTTTACCTTATATTTAGTATATATATATATATATATATATATATATATATATATATATATATATATAGTTAGGAAACTTATCATCCCATATCATGAGTAATAGAATAAATTTAATGAACTTTTCTGTGCTTCTTAATGTTGCATCTTATATATTTCATTTGTATATAGAAGTTTATGTATTATATAAATGATTATCCTGTATTTTATGCATATCTTAGCTTGTATTTTGTATATATTTTTGTCTCTTTTGCGTACCGCACTCGGAGTCATTTAATCTCACCCTGTCTGCATCGAATCTCACTGTTATATTCCGAATTTTGTTATCTACTCCTTCTGTATATAATATTTTTCATTAGAAAGACTGCATTGCATTTTCTTCTCTTTGAGCTTGGATTGTAGCTGAAATGGGTCAATAGACTAGTCCACTTTCTCAGTGAACAAATAATAAATAAAAGAAATATTGCATTACTCTGGTTATTGCCCATGCAGTGTAAGATAACCATGTACAAAACAAGATATAACAAAAAATTAAAAAGGACATCTAACCTTCTTCAACTATGTCTAAAAGAACAGCTGGATTTGCATAGCTTCTCGAAGTAAATCAATTTCTTAAAGTATGAAATCTAGACACGTTCCACAACATAATATTCTAGAACATAAATATGTAAAACAATACAAGCTTTCCTCTATATTATGGAAGTAGTTTATTTCCTTTTAATAATGTAACGATTACTACCACTGTTGTTCCAGACAGCAACTGACTTATTCAGTGAGGTCTGTACTTGCCAAGAATATTTCTGCAGACAGGGCATATGTGAGTTACATCTTTCCAGCTTTCTATGCAGAAAGGGATCAGGCAGCATCCTAAATCCAACCTTAAAAAAAAAAAAAAAAAAAAAGAACATTCAAGAACATTCAGTATTACTACAACTCAGTTTGTTTTCCTGTTGAGTACAGTAGCGAAATATAATCATGGTTCTTCTTACGACACAGACCAATACATTTAATTTAATATTGCAAACAGTAATGCATGACCAAAATCAGAAACAGATGATACAAATTGTAAAGCAGACTAAACTTCATGAAATAATTTTCTACACTTCACATCTAGAGAAAAATATACATAGGTTCATAGGTTAGTACTAAACTTAATCTCTTTCTTGGGATATGAAAGAGCTACTAAGGATGCCCACCATACCCTTCATTGCTCTTCATTCAGAAAACAGAAAAGTGAAAGCAAAATGTATGTATGTGATCTACACTTTATTGGTCAAGTATAACAAAACAAGGGGAAAATACAGCTTAAGACAGTGACAGAAATGTACAACGCTCTTGGCGAAATCATATAATACTGCATACCAATAAAAGCATTTGATATATTGACATATGTAAAGGATGAAGGCAGTATATATAATGTGATCTGCTATAATCCAGACAGAACTACACTACAGTAAAACTGTTTAGTGAAACCATGTACAGGTCACTACAGGGAAAATATTCCATGAGATTGGAAATTCTGGGAACAGACTGCATTCAAGAAATGTAAAGAGTTACTAAGGTGTGATGAAATGCTGGAATTATGATCAAGCCCTGCCACATGCACATGGTTTGTGATGGCTATGTATGTGGCATTAGGGCTGTGATTAAATATTCTATGCCCTCAGGTGAGGAAAGACCTATTTATTGTACATAAAAAGCACTTTTACTAGCAATGAAAATATCCAGAAATTAAAAAATTAGCTCCAGACTTGAGATTTGAACAAGCAAAATGCCTGCAATACCTTTGATTCCTACTTTGACTTTGGAGTAAAACTGATCAATAATTTTGGCCAATGCTTTATTTTTTGGAATAAAGAAACTGCATCAATATTTTATATCAACATGTGTCTTCTGTAATAAAAATAATATCAATTTGTTAACCAGGTAGGCCCACTGGGCACACAATTTCTTTTCAGGAACAAGCTGGAGCAATGTCTGGTTAAGTGACTTGCTCAAGGTCACTCACTACGCAAATCAGAGGTGATCAAATCAATCCCTATACCACAGGGACAGTAACTCACAGCCATAACCCTCTGCATCAACTGCCACGACAAAAGTCCATAAACAGTTTGAGGTAGGGGGTTTAAGTTGGCTACAGATGATAAACTATCATTGATGCTATCTGTTGAGCATTAGAGTCTGAGAATTCTGGAAGGTGCACAAAACTAGAGATGGCACTCATCTTAGCAGCTGAGTTATTAGGTAAGGGCTAATGCAGTACTCACCATCCTAAAAAGTGAGTTTAAGAACAGAAACAACAAAATGAATGGATTAAGAAAGTGAAGCTCTACAGAATGATGGCCATGAGTCAGACACTGCTTAGTAGTCTGTAATACCAAGTCAGGAAATGGACATTTCAATGCTAAGTTATGAAGTGGCCATCTCAATGGAAGGTCATGAATCAGAAGCTTAAGTGTCAAGTAAGAATTGAAAATTTCACATAAACATGAGCTGCTACCAGGCCTGAGATAATCAAAGAGGGTTAGGGAGTTGCCCTAATATGAGTTTTTTGATGAAAACCTTTCATAGAATAGTTCCTGCTGCACTGTATGCCATAACTGCAACCCACAGTAACACACACCAAAAACATGCATGATATTGTACATCTCCATTCAAGAAGAAAAAAGTGAGATGGTCATCTCGCTCATACAGAATAAAAGCCTCCACCTGCACTACAAGTGGCCTGGCTTAAGTTAGCAAACCTTGGCCCCAAAGAATCAGCCAGGGACAAAGGAATTATTGTGTCATGACCGGCTATCATACCTGCTCCCCTAGTGGCCTGGCTTAAGTTAGCAAACCTAGACCCTGGAGAACCAGTCTGGGACAAAATAATTATTGTCCCATGACTGGCTATCATACCTATACCACAAGTGGCCTGGCTTAAGTTAGCAAACCTAGGCCCCAGAGAACCAGCCTGGGACAACAGAATTATTGTGTCTTGACCGGCTATCGTACCTGCTCCACCAGTGGCCTAGCTTAAGTTAGTAAACCTAGGCCCTGAAGAAACATCCAGGTACAAATGAATTATTGTCTCGTGACTGGCAATCATACCTGCACCACAAGTGGCCTGGCTTAAGTTAGCAAACATAGGCTCTGGAGAATCAGCCTGGGACAATGGAATTATTATTTCATGACCAGCTATCATACCTGCTCCACTAATGACCTGGCTTAAGTTAGCAAACCTAGGCCCTGGAGAACCATCCAGGGACAAAGGAATTACTGTCTCATGAGGATGGCATGCAGGCACAATGGTTAAGGTCTTTACCTCAAAGACGCAATGTACAGGGTTTGATTCTAACCTCAGGTTATCAGCTAGGCTTAAAAGGGTCCTTCAAGACAGTCAGCCTAGTACTTACCTATGAAATGTATTTGTTCACACCCTTGTAAGATGCTAGATGCAGTCAGCTGTGTGGTATGATGAAGCAAATAACAGTTCAATTGATAGTTAACATGCTATTGTAGAAACAAGTGTATATGGCCTCTTAAAGTTGTTTACATATTGCTGGTCAGCATTCTTTATAGGATTTAACATTCAACTTGAATTAACCTTTCTTCCTGTGGCTATGGGGTAATTCTAGCTAATTAACTGGCTTCTTGAAGGCGTCACTGTTTTACAAATACCCCACATCCTCTCTCCCCTGAAAAGTGGTGACTAGCTTAGTGGGATGAACTCGGTCAGCAAAGGAAAAAATAAAATAAAAAAAAAATCTGAAATATTTTAAATAGGGTGTATCTACTTCAGGATGTGAGAATGGTTACTGGCTCAGTTGGCAGAATATACATGATCAGAAATTCAGTACTGCATAGGGTTAAAAATGCGATCATACATCTTAGCCTCAGAGCATCAAAAATCATAGCACTAGCCTTTATAAATCATATCAGAGGGTCAAAAAGAGGAGCACGTTATTATTTTTCACAATAGAATGTTTTTTTATATACACTAGTCCCTGTATAGTTACTGGTAGTGACTGTTTGTACAGCTGTAGATTTCGTATTGAATAAAGTATATACGCATAAACAAGTGTTACTTTATGTGGAACATTGTAATTCTAGGAGGAAAAAGGCTAATTACAAGGGCTACAACTATAACACGATGAATAAATCACAGCAGTTGAGAGGTATGGACATTTTTATGGGCCCATAAAATACCATGGCAGATGTGCTTAGTACCATCATTATCAGAGATAATAGCCTTTCAACAGATAACTCTCAACTGTCTGGAATTTTGCATAAAGTCCAGATTTTTGCCTCATATATTTGGTCGGATCCTCAGATAATTTGTGTTTCTCAGTTGTGTTCACTGAGGATGCAGTCAGTAAATAAAGAAAGTCATTTTTGTCAATGACAGCCAAGTATATTAATATTTCATTAAAGCTTCATATATTAAATTTGTCAGACCCTGAATAATGAATGCCTACTCTGAAGCATTGCTCTTGTACCTTTGAAATCCTGCACATATAACTTAAAATGTCTACTAATCTCATTGTCTGTCATAATAGTGTATACATGTGTATAGTGGATATAAAAAGTGTACACACCCCGGTTAAAATGCCAGGTTTTTGTGATATATAAAATGAGACCACAATAAATCATTTCAAAACTTTTCCCACCTTTAATGTGACCTATAACAATTCAATTGAAAAAAAAACAAAACTGTTAGGGGAAAAATATAAAAATAAAAAACGTACAAAATACTGGTTGCATAAGTGTGCACACCATTAAACTAACAGTTTGTTGAAGCACCTTTTGATCTAATTACAGCATTCAGTCTTCTTGGGTACACACCTGCCATCAATTAAAGAGACTCTTTTTATATCCACTGTATGTACTCTTAATGTTTCAGTGTTGTAGGATGTTTGTATTGCACTGTATGTCTGTTTGGAGCTTTTCTCCCCAGGCCCCCATTGAAAAGGGATAACTTGTAATTCTTCAGTCAGAGAAGCCAGTAAGCACATGTCAGTAAATAAATAACTAAATAAATTTGAGTTTCAGACCAGATCCTTTAGAAAATCACATGCAACTTTATAAGTTTATACCAACAATATTAAAAATCTGCCCTTGGTTTTGATGGTTTGTTCCATATCTTTTTATGCCTTAGTCTGGAATTATTGTGTAAAGAAGTTTATATATATATTTATTTCTTTATTGACCTTTGATTACCGGCGAAAGTCCTACTGGGTAGAAGCCCATTTTTAGCCAAAGTCTGGGGAGAAAGACCACAAATTATTACAAAACATTTTAAGAACAATTTTTACAATCTTCAAAAATAAAATAAAAAAACATCTTAGGTTTAAATAACTATAACAAATTAAATATAATATAAAAACATTGGGTAAGAATCAGTACAATGTATATGACAATCATTTAATATTTAGAGAAATTTTGACAGTTTGTGGAGAAATTAAAGGTAAGTTAGTCTAATACAAATAGGAATTGAAATATGAGGTGAGGAAAAAACAGGCTTATGGTATAATTAGAAAGCCAGGGAGGAAAATTAGATAGCAATAAGGAAACATGAAGAAGGGAGAGTGAAGAATTATAAGGAATGAAAAGGTACTTACTCACATTTACAGATACAGTTTTTCCTGGTTTAGAGCAAGAACAAAGCCAGATTTTAGATAGGAAGCTTTTCAAAGTGGTTTTGAAAGATGGGAGGGAGGGTATAGACCTGATAGATACAGGTAAGGGGTTCCAGACCTTAACAACCTTGTATGAGTGCAGAAAATGCCCAACAGATTTGTTAGGTTTGTAGACAGACAGCAGTTTTTGATCACTGGCCCTAAATGACGAGAACATAGTTGTGTAGAATGTTTTTTAGTGTTGGACAGGCAGAAGAATTCCGGATAATTTTATAGATGGTTAGAAGTTGAATATATGTTAGTTGATGTGGCAGTTCTAACCAGTTAAGGCTTTTCAATGATATACAGTGGCAGTTTCTGAAAAGGATATGTACTGCAAATTTAGCAACATTGCTACAGCATTGTTCAAGTTTTAATATTTGTGAAGCCTGGAGGATAAGGATGACATAAGAGCGGGGAGGAGGTATAGTTTTAGTTGCGCTGGTGATAAAGTTTTTGTCTCTGTAAATCATCGCTAGTTTTTGATGAGCTTCTCTTATGTAAGTTTGTATATGCAAGTCAAATATAAGATTGTCATCCACTATCATCCCTAATAGTTTGCTATGTGAAGTGACTTCAATGGTTGTTCTATCAAGAGAGGCAACCTTAAATTTTGTTTTTTTCATGAGAGGGGGATATGGGGGAAAAAGTAGTAGGTTGGTCTTTTTGTGTTGAGCATGAGCTGTGAGTTACTAAGCCATGTTTCCATGGCTGTTAAAGCTTCCTGAGTAATTTTTTGGAGGTGTACCATGTTGTCAGATGTGGAAATGTGAGTGGAATCATTTGCGTAGTGTATTTGGGTGGCGTTTTATTTGGAAGTATAGGGGTGTTGATGAAAATGTTAAAGAGGAAAGGACCAAGGATAGAGCTTTGTGGTACACAAGTGGTGACAGGGAGGTAAGGGGAGAGCATGGAGTGCCACTTAAATGACTGATACCTATTGGACAGGTAGCTTTTGAACCACAGAAGAGTAGGCTGACAGAGACCTAGCGAGGACATTTGAAGTAGAAGTTTGCTTTAGCAAAATGTGTTGAAGGTTTTAGATAGGTTTATAAATAAGTAAGAGACTATATATAAAACAAACAGGATAGGACCACCACGATGTAAAGCATAAAATGAGGATTTATTTCATATAACAAAAGATAAGCGCTTACGCGTGCTAACAAAACACGCTTCTTCAGATCTTACAAAACAGTAAAAATGTGTCCCTGTATATATATATATATATATATATATATATATATATATATATATATATATATATATATATATATTTGAGTTCCATTGAAAACACCTGAAGCAATCATTCTATTGTCAATTAATGATTCATCACATTCATTTGACTGCAGATTTAACTAAAATGAAACTCTTTAAAGCTATACTAATTAACGTGTTCATCTTAATAGTTCCTAGATATAGCTATCCTATATAGGCATATTATATAAAATATATCTGTATAAGAGCATAATACACATTAAATTCATAAAGGAAAATATATATGAATATATAAATAAATAAATTATAAATACTCCTATATATGCATCACTATCAACATATTATACCTCATTATAATGAATGAAATGTATACAGCTATATTCCAATTTGAAACCATAACTGTATAATATATATATAAAGCATACTTAAACATAATGTAGCAGCATAGCCAAAAATAAATATGTGCGTATATATATATATATATATATATATATATATATATATATATATATATATATATATGCAAATAAACAACCTTATAGAATCTGTCATTGTACATATGTCAAATTAATACATTCATAACTATAACTAAAATACGTGTGTAAAAATATAAAAATATATAAAAATAACATATATAGATATATCATATATAAAATGTATAAACATTTTTTCATGTTTAATAAGTAATTCATATTCATAAATCCAGATTCATTTATATGTGCGTGCCTTAAGTACTGGTTTAATACTTGTAAAACTGTTCAGGCCAGGATTTAGATGTGCACGTAATTTAAATATCCAACAAAGCTCAACTAACTCTAAATAATTCATATTATTACCTTCTCTTCTATTAACCGTTACTAGTTGTAATACTCCAAATTTAAAATAATGATTCCTCTCAGTAATTATATGTTTGGCTAATGCATTTTGTTGATTTAGCCGTCTAATATCATATGTGTGATTATAAATTCTGTCTTTGAGTCTCCTTGATGTCATCCCTACATAAAAGGCAGGACATAAAGCACAGGTTGCAAGATATATAAGGTTACTATATCACAAGTCGCATAAAATGTTGGCATAAATTTATAATCCATCGTGGGATGAATAAACGGCTGTATGTCTGTTATCATGTTACACATATTGCAACGTTTACCTAGAAATCTCCCACAACGCTGTCTCTTATGTGACTCTTTACGATTATCAAAGATATGATCAATACATGAGTCTCTTAAGATTTTTACTGTTCCTATAGCTAAAGTTAGGTGACTCACCTATAATATTCATTATAGTGGGATCAATCGTAAGTACATGCCAATTCTTATTAATAATAATACTAGTGACTCTTTTGTTATCATTAGTGTATCTAGTTACAAATGTCACTCTAGTATCTTTATAGATTCTATTATGGTGAGTAGCCATTTCTCTTGTTTCAGTCTCTATGTCACTGGACTTCTTAAAAACAGCCTCTTTTACTTTATTAATCATGGAAACATTATATTCTCTTTCTATAAATAGTTTCTCCATGACTTCAACCTGCTTATGTAAATCTGAGATTTCTCTACATATTTTCGTTAGTCTGATAAACTGACTTTTAACAATGTTTGAGAACACAAATCTAGGATGCATACTTCTGAAATGTAACAAGGCATTCTTCAAACATGATTTCCAATACAGAGAGGTGGATAAATAACCTTGCATGTCTTTGGTGATGGTTATAGCCAAGAAATCAACTTTCAAATAAGAATATTCCATAGTAAACTTCAAAAAATCAGTTGTTGATTCTAAGTATCTTACAAAGTCATTCAACATATTGATATCACCATCCCAAAACAACAGGATGTCATCACTACACGCTGGCATATTCTGTTTTAAACCCTGGAGGGTCTCAGCTTCCACAGCAAGTTTTGAATGTTATTTTTGGAGGCCAGGACCTAGTACAAGGAAAGTGTACGCAGATAAATGGAAGAGATTTTGTTTTGGAGTGCAGCAAAGGAATTTGATGTTTCTAAGCCTAATTTAAGTGTGGCTCTTCAATATCTTGCTGAGTTACTGGACAAAGGTTTCTCCTTCTCTTCTATTAAGGTTCATGCTGCAGCAATTTCTGCTCACTATGACTGTGACCCACCATTGTTTTCTCATCCTTTGTTTAAGCAATTCCTTAGAGGGCAAAAGAATATAAGACCCCACAGAGCTCCTACTCCTGCTTGGGATCTCAATTTTGTGTTGGAGAAACTCACTCTACAACCTTTTGAGCCTGCAGCTACTGCTGAGTTGAAATATTTATCATGGAAGACTGCTTTTTGTTGGCCATTACCTCTGCAAGAAGGGTTTCTGAATTACAGGCCCTGTGGCGGTTGAGCCTTTCTTAATTTTCCACAAGGATAGGTATCTTTACTAATCCTTCCTTTTGCCTAAAGTGGTTTCTAGTGTGGCTTTAAACCAAACTATTCATTTGCCTACTTTTATGCAAACCCCTCAAAATAAAGGGGAAAAGATTTTGCACACTTTGGATATACACAGGCAGTTGCGATATTATTTGAGCAGAACTAAAGGGTTCAGGCAGTCTCAGCAGTTATTTGTTTCATTTGTTTTGGGTTCTCAGGGCAAGCCTGTGTCAAAACAAACTATTTCTAAGTGGATTGGGTTTTGTATTGCTTTCTGTTATTCCCATCATGGTAAGGAGATTCCAGCTGGGATTAGGCCTCATTCCACTAGGACTACTGCCACTTCTACAGCTTTCTTAAGGGGGGTGGCAACTAAAGATATTTTGGAGGCAGCTACTTGGAGTTCAGTGCATACTTTCTCTAAGCATTACCACCTTCCACTTTACTCTAAATCTAGGGCTGGTTTTGCCACTGCAGTTTTACAGGGTATTTTGGCAGCTCCTACTGCTTTATAGTTTGCCATCCTCCCTTACCTCTGCTTTGGGATTCTACCCAAGTGTAAGGACTGCAGCAATGTGAGATGAAGAACATAGTACAGTTTTGTACCTACCATAAATGTAGATGTTCAAGATCCACATTGCTGCAGTCCAACTCTCTCCTCCTTCCCTCTGTGGTTAGAGGCGGTTGTGTGGATTGGGTTGTGAATATTGTGGATATTGTATATATTGTACATATAATTAGTACAAGGGTGGTTGGTTGTTTTGCTGTCTTTTGGTTGTGACCTTTCTTTTTAGGGTCTTCTGACATCTGGGGCAAGAAAAGACTGAGGATATGACGTCGGTCATGCGCATTTGTACCCTGACATTCTGATGTCAGTCTTAAGCGCCTTGACCGCCGTCAGCCTAATACTTTGATATTCGGGCCGACCGAGGACAGCGGACTACCCAAGTGTAAGGACTGCAGCAATGTGGATCTTCGAACATCTACATTTATGGTAGGTACAAAACTGTACTTTTTTGTGATACATAAAATGAGACCACAATAAATCATTTCAAAACTTTTCCCACCTTTAATGTGACCTATAACCTGTACAATTCAATTGAAAAAAAAAAAAAAACTGTTAGGGGAAAAATATAAAAATAAAAAACGTACAAAATACTGGTTGCATAAGTGTGCACACCATTAAACTAACACTTTGTTGAAGCACCTTTTGATTTAATTACAGCATTCAGTCTTCTTGGGTACACACCTACCATCAATTAAAGAGACTCTTTTTATATCCACTGTATGTACTCTTAATGTTTCAGTGTTGTAGGATGTTTGTATTGCACTGTATGTCTGTTTGGAGCTTTTCTCCCCAGGCCCCCATTGAAAAGGGATAACTTGTAATTCTTCAGTCAGAGAAGCTGGTAAGCACATGTCAGTAAATAAATAACTAAATAAATTTGAGTTTCAGACCAGATCCTTTAGAAAATCGCATGCAACTTTCTAAGTTTATACCAACAATATTAAAAATCTTCCCTTGGTTTTGATGGTTTGTTCCATATCTTTTTATGCCTTAGTCTGGAATTATTGTGTAAAGAAGTTTATATATATATTTATTTCTTTATTGACCTTTGATTACCGGCGAAAGTCCTACTGGGTAGAAACCCATTTTTAGCCAAAGTCTGGGGAGAAAGACCACAAATGATTGCAAAACATTTTAAGAACAATTTTTGCAATCTTCAAAAATAAAATAAAAAACATCTGCAGTTTAAATAACTATAACAAATTAAATATAATATAAAAACATTGGGTAAGAATCAATACAATGTATATGACAATCATTTAATATTTAGAGAAATTTTGACAGTTTGTAGAGAAATTAAAGGTAAGTTAGTCTAATACAAATAGGAATTGAAATATGAGGTGAGGAAAAAACAGGCTTATGGTATAATTAGAAAGCCAGGGAGGAAAATTAGATAGCAATAAGGAAACATGAAGAAGGGAGAGTGAAGAATTATAAGGAATGAAAAGGTACTTACTCACATTTACAGATACAGTTTTTCCTGGTTTAGAGCAAGAACAAAGCCAGATTTTAGATAGGAAGCTTTTCAAAGTGGTTTTGAAAGATGGGAGGGAGGGTATAGACCTGATAGATACAGGTAAGGGGTTCCAGGCCTTAACAACCTTGTATGAGTGCAGAAAATGCCCAACAGATTTGTTAGGTTTGTAGACAGACAGCAGTTTTTGATCACTGGACCTAAATGACGAGAACATAGTTGTGTAGAATGTTTTTTAGTGCTGGGACAGGCAGAAGAATGCTGGATAATTTTATAGATGGTTAGAAGTTGAATATATGTTAGATGATGTGGCAGTTCTAACCAGTTAAGGCTTTTCAATGATATACAGTGGCAGTTTCTGAAAAGGATATGTACTGCAAATTTAGCAATGTTGCTACAGCATTGTTCAAGTTTTAATATTTGTGAAGCCTGGAGGATAAGGATGACATAAATAAGAGCGGGGAGGAGGTATAGTTTTAGTTGCGCTGGTGATAAAGTTTTTGTCTCTGTAAATCATCGCTAGTTTTTGATGAGCTTCTCTTATGTAAGTTTGTATATGCAAGTCAAATATAAGATTGTTATCCACTATCATCCCTAATAGTTTGCTATGTGAAGTGACTTCAATGGTTGTTCTATCAAGAGAGGCAACCTTAAATTTTGTTTTTTTCATGAGAGAGGGATATGGGGGAAAAAGTAGTAGGTTGGTCTTTTTGTGTTGAGCATGAGCTGTGAGTTACTAAGCCATGTTTCCATGGTTGTTAAAGCTTCTTGAGTAATTTTTTGGAGGTGTACCATGTTGTCAGATGTGGAAATGTGAGTGGAATCATTTGCGTAGTGTATTTGGGTGGCGTTTTATTTGGAAGTATAGAGGGTGTTGATGAAAATGTTAAAGAGGAAAGGACCAAGGATAGAGCTTTGTGGTACACAAGTGGTGACAGGGAGGTAAGGGGAGAGCATGGAGTGCCACTTAAATGACTGATACCTATTGGACAGGTAGCTTTTGAACCACAGAAGAGTAGGCTGACAGAGATCTAGCGAGGACATTTGAAGTAGAAGTTTGGTTTAGAAAAATGTGTTGAAGGTTTTAGATAAATTTATAAATAAGGAGGAGACTATATATAAAACAAACAGGATAAGACCACCACGATGTAAAGCATAAAATGAGGATTTATTTCATATAACAAAAGATAAGCACTTACGCGTGCTAACAAAACACACTTCTTCAGATCTTACAAAACAGTAAAAATGTGCCCTATATATATATACATATATATATATATATATATATATATATATATATATATATATATATATATTTGAGTTCCATTGAAAACACCTGAAGCAATCGTTCTGTTACCAATTAATGATTCATCACATTCATTTGACTGCAGATTCAACTAAAATGAAACTCTCTAAAGCTATACTAATTAACTTGTTCATCTTAATATTTCCTAGATATACCTGTCCTGTATAGGCATATTATATAAAATATATCTGTATAAGAGCATAATACACATTAAGTTCATAAAGAAAAATATATATGAATATATAAATAAATAAATTATAAATACCCCTGTATATGCATCACTATCAACATATTATACCTCATTATACTGAATGAAATGTTTACAGCTATATTCCAATTTGAAACCGTAACCATATAATATATATAAAAAGCATACTTAAACAGAATGTAGCAGCATAGTCAAAAGTAAATATGTGCATATATATATATATATATATATATATATATATATATATATATATATATTCAAATAGACACCCTTCTAGAATATGTCATTGTACGTGTCAGATTAATACATTTATAACTATAACTAAAATACGTGTGTAAAAATATAAAAATATATAAATAACATGTATAGATATATCATATATAAAATGTATAAACATTTTTTCATGTTTAATAAGCAATTCATGTTCATAAATCCAGATTCATTTATATGTGCATGCCTCAAGTACAGGTTTAATGCTTATAAAACTGTTCAGGCCAGGATTTAGATGTGCACGTAATTTAAATATCCAACAAAGCTCAATTAACTCTAAATAATTTATATTATTAACTCCTCTTCTATTGACCGTTACTAGCTGTAATACTCTAAATTTAAAGTTATGATTCCTCTCAGTAATTATGTGTTTGGCTAATGCATTTTGTTGATTTAGCCGTCTAATATCATATGTGTGATTATAAATTCTGTCTTTAAGTCTCCTTGATGTCACCTCTACATAAAAGGCAGGACATAAAGCACAGGTTGCAAGATATATAAGGTTACTATCATCACAAGTCGCATAAAATTTTGGCATAAATTTATAATCCATCGTGGGATGAATAAACTGCTGTATGTCTGTTATCATATTACACATATTGCAACGTTTACCTGGAAATATCCCACAACGCTGTTGTCTCTTATGTGACTCTTTACGATTATCAAAGATATGATCAATACATAAAAGTCTCTTAAGATTTCTACTGTTCCTATAGCTAAAGCTAGATGACTCACCTATAATATTCATTATAGTGGGATCAATCATAAGTACATGCCAATTCTTATTAATAATAATACTAGTGACGTTGTTATCATTAGTGTATCTAGTTACAAATGTCACTCTAGTATCTTTATAAATTCTATTATGGTGAGTAGCCATTTCTCTTGTTTCAGTCTCTGTGTCACTGGACTTCTTAAAAACAGCCTCTTTTACTTTATTAATCATGGAAACATTATATTCTCTTTCTATAAATAGTTTCTCCATGACTTCAACCTGCCTATGTAAATCTGAGATTTCTCTACATATTTTCGTTAGTCTGATAAACTGACTTTTAACAATGTTTGAGAACACAAATCTAGGATGCATACTTCTGAAATGTAACAAGGCATTCTTCAAACATGATTTCTGATACAGAGAGGTGGATAAATAACCTTGCATGTCTTTGGTGATGGTTATATCCAAGAAATCAACTTTCAAATAAGAATATTCCATAGTAAACTTCAAAAAATCAGTTGTTGATTCTAAGTATCTTACAAAGTCATTCAACATATTGATATCACCATCCCAAAACAACAGGATGTCATCAACAAAACATCTGTATAGGAGTACATGTGGATAAAATATGCTATTAAATAAAAATGCTTTCTCCAAGAAGTATACAACTAGGTTCGCATAAGTATTCGCACATGGGGTGCCCATTGTGACACCCCATTTCTGCAGATATAACTCATCTTTAAACATAAAGACACTGTTAGATAAAACAGTGTCTAACAATGTGCAGATCAGTAACTGTTCATCATTATTAAACCTGTCTGCTGTATTCAGAATCTCTCTAATAGCTTCCATCCCATATTCATTAGGGATGGAGGTGAATAGGCTCTTTACATCCAAAGTCACTAATAAACAGGTTGCTGGTAATGGCTGTTTGAACATACATTCTAATTTTTTTATACGCTGATAAGTATCTTTTAGGATAGAGGGTATGTCCCTTACTAGGGGTCCTAACATGGTTTCTATATAAATAGACATAGTCTCTGTTATCCACCCTCCTCCAGCTACGATAGGATGCATGGGAGGGGGAAAAACATCTTTATGAACTTTTGGTAAACCTTTTATATATGGAATTAGAGGAGACTCTATAAGAAAATAAGCATATAATTCCTGGTTAATCTGTCTACACATCAATAAATCATATAAATCATCATATATCCTTTTCAATATATTTCTAAAGCATTTGTTGTTAATTCTAATGTATGTGTTCACATCCTGTAACATTTCAATCATGGCCTCATTGTAATTACTTGTATTAAATAGTACTATGCCCCCACCTTTATCCGCTGGTTTAATGGATAAGTCTGCATTTTTACAAAGTGCAAGGATGCTTGTTCATTTTTACTTAAATTAAAATACGAACATTTTCTTGTTTTGGCTAGAAAAATATGCATAAAAGTCCCTCTCACACATTTTTATAAAACATTCTATACATGCTGGCAGGCTGGGGGAAAAGGTGCTTCTGCATTTAAACCTGTTGGCCTGTCCTGTATTAGCCTGATTATCATCTTTGAACATCAATTTAAGTGCTATAATCCGCCCAAACATTCTCAAATCAGTTAGTATTTTGCTAAGGTTACTACCTTGTGATGGAATAAAGGACAAACCTTTATTCAATAAAGATATGTCTGCAGGAGTCAGTTTGTGATCTGAAAAATTGAAAATTAAATGATTCAGTTCCTGGTCCGGCATCTTGTTTCGAAGTTCCCACCTGAGAACTTCTGTTTTCAGCGTCCTCGACTGCTGGACCTGGTTCTGGATGCTGCTCGTATTTTCATGGGATATGGTAAAAAACGCTCTATACTAATTTTAAATAGTTTAGGTCTGGCTCCTGTGGCGTTCTCACTCTTCTGATCTGAAAATGCCTGTTGGTTGGGTGGGGGAGTGTCTACAACAGAAGGAGTGGCTGATTCAAAACCTCTGTTTAATGAGGTACCAGGCAAAATTGCCTCATTCATGATATCGCTGGAAGAAACATTTCCATTTAAAGTGACAGCATCAGTTACTGAAACCTGGCTATCTGTGGTAATATTGTTGGAAACAGTATATGCAGAGCATGAAGCAGTATTGGCAGAGTTATTAGAATTATTAGAATTATTATTTTTAGGCCAAACAAAGACATGTCCAGAGGTGAAATCTTTATAGTCACGTTGCAGTTTGCAATATTTAGTTTGTTGTAATCTATCGCTATACATAGCCACATTCATATACATGTTATGTAATTTCGTTTCGAATGTCTCACCTTTAAAACGTGACGTAAGGAAGAGACTAGTTTGCCATTATCTCTAGCTTAATTGACAGTATTTGTATTGGTTAGAAGGGAAGTGCTAGTACTATGGGAAGGATGGAAGCTGTGTTCTGTATGAGATCTGTGGGTGGGAGATTGGCATAATGGTTAAGGTGTTTACCTAACAGACAAAAGTTGCAAGGTTTGATTCTCACATGGGATACGTGGCTTAGCTTAAAATAACCCACAAGAGCAGTTAGCCTAGTAATAATCTATGAACATCTGGATAGGAGTTTTCCCTGCAGGAGATAGTCTAGCAATTGTTTTTGAATGCATTTTTTCAAGTATTTTGGTGAGTAGAGATAAGATTGCCATAGGTCTAAAGTTATCAGTGTCTGTTGAATTTCTTCCTTTGTGCAGAGGAATAATGTATGACTTTTCCCAGAGAGAGGGAACATGGGATTCACACAGTGACCTATTTATAAGGATTGAGACATGATAGGCAATGATATTGGCTACTATTTTTAGGTACTCGGTTGGAAGGTCATCAGTTGAAGAAAAGCATGATTTAAGTTTGTTTAAGAGAAGTTTTATATAGGATGTGGGCACAGGTTTGATGATGAAATTAGATGTGGGGATATGTGGCTGTTGGGCAGGGATGGGATTTAATGTAGAGGAATCTTTGGTTAGAGATGCTATACTATCTATAAAATAGGAGTTCAACTGTATTGCAATTTCGAGTGGTGAGTTATTGGGAGAAATTGAGTGGCATGTATGTTGTTTAAATACTAGCCCATAATGACATCAAACAGCAGAATCATTAATGCATTATAGCCATTATTTCATGAAGGAAGAGAAACAATATAGCTAGTTACCTAGCTAATATCTATTTTCATTCCTATAATATTATGACCAGAGAACGCAGTTCAAACAAAGCATACTTACACCGTTTGAACTTTCCATGTAGTTTTTCTCTAGATTTGGAATTGGTGACAGAATACATTAAACATCTTACCCCCATAAGGAATGGATGCCATGGGAGATACTGAACATGTTATGTTACATGCATTCAGTTTGCTACTGCTGACATAGCCATGTCACAGAACCTATAATACGAATTAGGAATCATGATTCATGTAGTTATTTTTGGGAATCGGTGGCACAGCACATGGCACACTTACCTTTGGTGCAAGAAGAAAAGAAATACGTGGGTTGTATTCATATGCCAGCTGACTGGATTGCTGACATTGAAGTGCAGCATTGGGGGTAGGGGATGCAGTGGTTTTTGCACTCCAGAATGTGTTACTATTTGAATAAGACCTTGAATGTCCCATATACTTGAGCTGGTAGTAGCTCTGCTGGATGTAAAAGATCTCATGGCACCTAATGAAAAAAGTAGGGGTACATTATTTGTACACAAAAATAACTATTATTTACAAAATATTTACATATATACAACTATTTAGATATGCTCAGATATATAAATATATGAATCTGTTTACACATATTCATCATTTTCTTTACAGTCATACTAAATTTTCATCCGTATTAGACCCAAACTCCTTTTCCATAACCACCATCTGATTTTACTTAATATCGTTTTTATAATCCATTTTCTAGTAAACATAATTCACTTATTCTTTCATTCCATATAACCCATATAACATCAAATAACTTTTAACTATACCTTTAACATATTCCACCGTATTCAGCAAGCCCTGAATGGCATGTAGGAACAGTGCATAAGCTCCTGGAGGCAATATGACCACTGTGCAATCCAGGAATAAGCTGCAGGGATGTACACAAGCGCTCCTGCACTATTCCTGCATGGACACAGCTCCTGTATGCAAATTACCCCATTTTCAGATGAAAACCAGGCAAATGAGGTGAATTTGTGATCCAAGAAGCTGTCAGCAGGCCATGCAGGACTAATGTAATGTGCAGAAATGTACTCGGTTAGTAACCGAGCACATTTCTGCAAACAGAGAAGAGTGTACAGCTCCATGACAGCTCCAAATAAAGTCTGTATATTATGCGGAAACCATGTCAATGACCAAATATATAGCCATTAGCATGGAAAACAGTTGCAAGAATACAAAAACTAACTTTTACTTTTTTTAGCCAATTCTGGCTGTTTAAGTGTAGAGCAGCGGCATGCAAATGGGATCGGGCCTGAAATAAGCATTCTAACCAAAATCACTATTTTGCCATTATACCCAATGGCAAGCAGAAGACAACATGGCCAGTGAATAGTGGTTGCTAAGGGGGAAGGCTCAGTGTGAGACTTGTAACTATGCATAAGCAGGCAATCCTATGCAAATGAGGGGAATGATACTGAATCCCAGATTTCCCCTCAATGCTAGCCAGCACCCAACAGTGTAAGTGCAGGAATAGCATGGTTAGCTGACATCATAGGGGTGTGTGTCAGGCATACTGTAAGCATATTGGAGCCCTGTGGCTCGGGTTTACCTTAGCTTAGCAGATCTAAGCAAGGGGGTGTGTCTGAGGCTGCCTAGCGCTCTTTACATTGCCTAAGCAGGCGTGCACGCCGCACACCATGTTTTAAAGAAAAAAAAAGTAAACCAGGAAATAGCAGCTCTGTGCACATTTGAGCACTGTGTTTGTGTGGCACGCCCCTTGGCTTAAACAGGAAGGCAATGGGAAGGGAAAACAGCAGTAGGAAGGTAATCGAGGAGAACTAGTATAGCTAGTAAGTAAAATATATCAGAATCAGCCAATTACACAGTCATCAGCCCAGCCCAGAACACTGCTATAAACTATGCAAACACCTTTCCCTCTGTTTTTTCCCACATACTCTACATCACCGATGTATACAAGAGGGGGAAATTTTAACAAACAAAAACCACAAAATGATAGGGGCTGCAGCAGCTATCATACATCAACATATGGAAAAGGCTGAGGGTGGTGAGCGAGGAGACAGAGAAGAGTGTACAGACCCAGGGTAACCTATCAGGGGCTACATGAGCTGCAGATAGTGGAGCACTATAGGGTGGACAGGGACCTCCTACAGCAAACTGTTGAGCTGTGTCAGCCATGCCTGAGACAAAGAACTAACAGAGAGGAACCCATCAGAGTGGATACCAATGTATGTGTAGGCCTACGAATACTAGCCACAGGTGCCTTCCAAAGGCCAGCCAACTGGGGATATCATGGGGATCTGACATACATCAGCATCCAGCGAACTCCACCAGTTCCTAGATGCCATGTCAGCAAATGCCAGTGAGCACGTATATTTTCCCAACACCCATGAGGCGTTGGCCAGCAATATGCGTCTCTTCCACCAAATAGCAGAATACCCTGAGGTAGTGGATGCTATAGACTGCATGCACAAATGCATCAAAGCACCACCCGGTGAGCAGGGTAGGGTCTACATCAACTACAAGGGCTTCCCCTCCATCAACTACCAGGTCATGTGCGATGACCAGGGCATTATAATGAATGTGTGTGCTGGCTGCCCTGGAAGCTATCACAATTCCCACATCCGGCATCTGATGCAGCTGTACCAGAGATTTGCCAATGGGGACATCCCTTACGGTCACCTAGTGGGGGAGGCTGGTTATATACTGAAGCCGTGGCTGATGACACCCATCAGAAATGCACACACACACACCCCTACAAGAACTCTATAATGAGGCACACACACAGACCAGAATTATAAAAGAGCATGTGTTTGGGATGCTCAAGTCACAGTTCTGGTGCCTGGACACATCCAGTGGAGCCTTGCAGTACTCACCAGGTACATGTACTCAAATTGTCATCATATGTGAAATGCTACACAATATGATCCTGTGGAAACAACTGCAGCAGGAACAACATGGGGCAGGTCCACACCCCCCCCCCCACCATTGCCAAGGCCTGCACAGACACAGAGTGACTCGGAGGAGGAACAAACTAAGCCTGCCCCATTAGGCAGAAGGAGGCATGCCCAGTATGCCCTGGCCTTGGCAAAGAGGCAATGTATAGCACATACCCTGACACAGTAGGGACCAAGGGAATGACACCTCTCTCTGACTCGCACATACAGTAAAAGGGATGCCAAACGTGACACTACCTGTGCTCAACCATGTATAGGGAGTGTACTATGTGCATCCAACATAGGCAGCCCTCCAACATCATCCTCAATACTGGCATAGCCACAAGGTAAGTCACTCTTCCTACCAATTGACGAATAGAGTAGTATGTGTTGTTACTTGTATCTATGGTATGGATGTGAGCATGCAAGGGAATCGGGTGGCTGAATGGGATGCCAGCAGATAGTAGACACCTATAGTGGCAGCATGAGATCTGTAACAAATACTGGTGTCACCACAGTAGCCAATACTACACATGGTGACAAAACCCACTTTAGGAAATGTGCTGGGCCATATGTGTGTCCATATGACACACACATGCCAGTCAGTGAGGCTCATATACCCAACAACAGTCTCAGCCAGCAGGACAGGTGTAGACAAATACAGACAAAGGCTGTGCTAAGGCCTCTGATTGATGGCTATGGGTAACAGCTCCCCTCAAGACCTACACAGACGGACTGCAACAGGTCAGGCAGTGGGATGTTAGTTCTGAAGAGTAAGAAGTCAGAAACTGAAATGTAGGTCAATCAAACCTAAGACCTGTAGTACACTGATATGCCTCTAGCCAGCATGATAGGTTAGAATACAGAATGAAATGGAGTACCTGACATACCAGTACAGTCATAGCAAATGTGTACAAGTGTCAGGTGTGCCCCCCCAATCCCATGTAGAAATGCAGTAACAATGTGGTGTGCCCCCCAATTCGATGTACATATGTAGGAACAGTCAGGTGTGCCTCCCCAATCCTATGTAGAAATGTAGTAACAGTCTGGTGTACCCCCCAATCCAATGCAGACACTTAGTAGCAGTCAGGTGTGCACCCCTCAATCCTATGTAGAAATGTAGTAACAGTCAGGTATGCCCCCCCAATCCAATGTAGAAATTTACTAACAGTCAGGTGCGCCCCCCCCAATCCTATGTAGTAACAGTCAGGTGTGCCCCCCCATTCCTATATAGACACATAGTAACACACAGGTGTGCCCCCAAACCTATGTAGAAATGTAGCAACAGTCAGATGTGCCCCCCAATTCGATGTAGAAATGTAGTAACAGTCAGGTGTGCCTCCCCAATCCTATGTAGAAATGTAGTAACAGTCAGGTGTGCCCCCCCCCCATTCCTATGTAAACGTATAGTAACACCAGGTGTGCCCCCAATCCTATGTAGAAATGTAGTATCATGTATGTGTAGGTATAATAACAGTGGAGCACAGATTACCTGAGCTGGCCAAGATAGCAGGCTAGATTGTAGCATGTGTACAATATGCAGATCTGCATGTGTTAAGTTGATGTGTATTGTATATTGTGTGAGAGTGGTCATTATGTATGCATGGTGAGGTTTGTCCTGGTGGCCATTTCCCAGTACTGCCAATGACAGAGCCAAGCCCTCACAACTGCAGTGCCAAACACAATGCTTCCCAGTATAAAACATTCTAGCAGTAAGCCATTGTAAACGTTTGGAAGTAATAAGTGTCACCATCTGAAAAATGGGCATGGCATGACTGTCAGCCCAGATATACAAGCAGTACACAGGGGGGAAGTACCCCAGACAGACAGTGTATAATATGTAACTGTCAAATAGCCACACCCTTGGAATTGTACATACAGGTTTGCACCACATTATCTGGGCTTGTAGCAGGGAATATCAATGTCATCTGAGCAAACACTGGCAGACCACAAAGATCATAGGAATGATGTACCCAGCTCACCCAATCACCACCCACAGGTACCTCTCCTTTCATATCCCTGTTGTTGGGAATGAGTACAATATGACCCCCACCTGTGTATGGCAATAGTGAAAGAATGCAGCATGCAGAGCAGGTGTCCCATGCAGGTGTGTCCCTAGCTGTAAGCAGCACCCTGCCAGCATCCACACCATTGGATCAATAATGACAGAAAGTATTGGCATGAAGACCTTGTACACCTACACTGTCACCCCAGGGGAATATAGTGTATTGCAGTCTGGGACTGTAGGAGTGACAGAATGCAATGGCCTGCTACAGCTGGCCTGCATCACTACCAAATGGCCTACAGTCCTCTACCAAAGGCCTGTGTCTCACCCGTACTGGCAATGTATTTTATGTCATGGACTCCCAAATAACAACATAACACAGTCCACAGAACCCATATGCATGGCCATGTGGACAAATCACAGTAACATGTCCACCATGTCCTACTGCATGAACTGTGGATGAACACCAATTTACTGCTGTGATGAGGTGATAACTATAGGGAAAATATCAGAGAATGTTTGCATAATATATGGAAGAGGATAGATTAATGGGGGGGGGCGGGAGCATGTGCGGCATGGAGTGTGTGAAGATCAAAACTCAGCCGTGCGCACATACTATCCCTGCCTGCAAACACAAGAATGGGTGGCTACAAACCTGCTCGTAAACCACAATGTGTAGGGGTAATGTCTAGAATTATGACCCCCTGCCTCTAGGTAACCTATGTGAATCTGTACAGCTGTGAGGTATTGCCACAGCAAGATATAGCCATACTGTCATGTCGATGGATGTACAAGTATGCGATCCTCTGCCACCACTGTACCAAGGTGCTGAACCAGTTACACAGACCCAGCAGCAAGTGTCTGCACCTCCCCCTCCAGAATGGCATGAGTGTGCAAGAATATGTAGGCATTTGACCACAATACTGGGCACAGCTGCATTCACCCTCTCTTCCCAGGACATCACTGCATGCAAATATGTCTACCTGACAGTACATGATGACATAAAACATCACAGTGTATAACAGTTCACATGTCTGAATATTTCTGCTAACACCAAGACCATGTAGCAGAAGCAGCACAGACACAACTACCTACAGTAACCCACTATCCTTTGTCCAATTTTACCCCATATTGTCAACTGATCTACAGATATCCTGCAGAAACAGTTTGCTAGCTGTAGGTGTAGAACACAAAAGTCTGCACTGGAGTACAATCTTCCTGGAATGAATTCACACATCCAATACAGAAGGTCATATTGGGCATGCTCCCACACTTACAGAAATGAAGCCCATGTCTGGCAACATCAGTGGACTATACATATCTGACAGTTGCAGATGTTAGTGCATACACTCCTCAGTGTACACCAGTCATGCTTTGCACACACATTGAATAGGAATACACACATATATCCAAGGACAACACACTATAATATGCCAAAAGTAGACATACATAGATGTGTAGAAAAGAGTGACAGTGACAAAGAGCCTTCCATCATGAGGCCTGTCCCACCCAGCACACAGCCAATTGGCTAAAACCACATGATGTGTAAATGTCAGCCACTGTAGACATTTGCCTCTAGAATCCCTCAGCATTATAGAGTCTGTGGTGCTAGTGCTAACTGTGCAACATGACTGTACAAGTCAGTAGTCATCTAGCAGTTGTATACACGTACCTGTGGAATATAAACCTATGTGTGCCTGAGTGTGGTGTGTCTGCATCTAGATGAATGGGCTATGGCCCATGCACACACACACTCCCTCCCGATTGGCCTACTATGGCAAGCCTGCAGATGTCTTCACCTTGAAGTACACCTTTGGGGATGCAGTAGTTCATTAATCTCCATGGCATGTCCTATAACTGTGTAATGCTGTACTGTGATATACTAGTTAGGTAGGAGTTCTTATCCCAGACATGGCAACTGTGTGTGTTTGTCTGTGTAGGTATCAATGCTTTTTAGGCTAGTCACACTCACTACAATTTCAAATGCCCTACTTTGGCATGCCTGCTAATGTCATTCACTTTGAAATACACCTTTGGTGAAAAAGTGGCCCAATCATCTCCATGGTGCATCCTATAACTGTGTAATGCTGTTGTGTAATAACCTAGTTAGGTAGGAGTTCTATTCCCAGACATGGCAAGTGTGGATGTTTGTGTGTGTTAGTTTGTCTGTGTAGGGAGCAATGCTTTTGAGGCCATTCACAGTCACTACAACCTCCAGTGCCCTTCTTTGGCAAGCCTGCTGATGTCATTCACTTTGAAATACACCTTTGGGGAAAAATAGCCCATTAATTTCCATGGCATGTCCTGTAACTGCATAATGCTGTAGTGTAATAAACTAGGTAGGGAGGAGTTCTATTCCCAGACATAGCAAGTGTGGATGTGTGTGTGTTAGTTTGTCTCTGTAGGGAACAATGCTTTTGAGGCTATTCACAGTCAGCGCAACATCAAGTGCCCTTCTTTGGCAAGCCTGCTGATGTCATTCACTTTGAAATACACCTTTGTGGAAAAAGTAGCCCATTAATCTCTGCGGTGCATCCTATAACTGTGTAATGCTGTAGTGTGATAAATTAGTTAGGTAGGAGTTCTATTCCTAGACATGGCAAGTGTAAAACCCTGTGTGTTGTTTGGTAGCATGTATGTAAGGAGTAATGTTTTGGGCCATTCACAGTCACTATGCACACCTACAAATGGAGAACATTGATAACTGTGCAGTAACTGAGACCTGATCAAAGCCACCAGTGCACCCCTGCAATACCAGGTACAGCTCTGACCACACCTGTTGGCCACCAAAACAAGACCAAAACAATAAAGGCAGGGGAGTGTCCATATTCACCAAGGATATTCACACCACCAGGCTACTTGCCCAATAGAATGCGTCTGAAATACCCCCGGTGCAACTAACAGCAGGTTAGACTGCATTCCACATTGTATAGCTTGCTACAGATCCCCCACCATACCACATGATACCCACTACAGACTTTGAAACATACTGTTAAATATCATGATACAAGCAAACACCTTAATACTGGGTGAGTTACACTACCCTGCCATTAACTGGGAAAACTATGTGTGTACCAACACATGTGCCCAACTGTTCTTGGAAGTCATAATTCCCAATGCCCTGGATCATGTAACCCATAGTCCCACTAGGGGCTCAAATATCCTACACCTGGTCATTACCAACATGGGACATCAATGCTCCAGACCTATAGTCACCCATTTGGTGGTCAGGTATGCCCATGAGCTAATCACCCTTAACATCAACATCCCACCCCACACCCCTGGACACCTCTGTGATATACATCTCCAAAGCCAATGTCATGCTACACATGTCAGACATGACTAACATCATGACACCCATGCAGAAGGGAACTGAAAGGACAACTGCTGAATCATACATGAAGGCACTGTATGAGCACATTCACTCGTGCATGAATTGTTCCATCCAGTAGTCAACCAAGATGCTCCCCATCCAAGAAAAGGATGCCAATGTGGTGGCCCCCCTGCCATAATCATACTGTACAACAAAAGGAGGAAACTCTTGCAGAAATGGGGGACTTTCCAGGTAGCCCATTAATCTCTGCGGTGCATCCTATACCTGTGTAATGCTGTAGTGTGATAAATTAGTTAGGTAGGAGTTCTGTTCCTAGACATGGCAAGTGTAAAACCCTGTGTGTTGTTTGGTAGCATGTATGTAAGGAGTAATGTTTTTGGCCATTCACAGTCACTATGCACACCTACAAATGGAGAACATTGATAACTGTGCAGTAACCGAGACCTGATCCAAGCCTCCAGAGCACCCCTGCAATACCAGGTACAGCTCTGACCACACCTGTTGGCCACCAAAACAAGACCAAAACAATAAAGGCAGGGGAGTGTCCATATTCACCAAGGATATTCACACCACCAGGCTACTTGCCCAACAGAATGTGTCTGAAATACCCCCGGTGCAACTAACAGTAGGTTAGACTGCATTCCACATTGTATAGCTTGCTACAGATCCCCCACCATGCCACATGATACCCACTACAGACTTTGAAACATACTGTGAAATATCATGATACAAGCAAACACCCTAATACTGGGTGAGTTACACTACCCTGCCATTAACTGGGAAAACTATGTGTGTACCAACAAATGTGCCCAACTGTTCTTGGAAGTCATAATTCCCAATGCCCTGGATCATGTAACCCATAGTCCCACTAGGGGCTCAAATATCCTACACCTGGTCATTACCAACATGGGACAGCAATGCTCAATACCTATAGTCATCCATTTGGTGGTCAGGTATGCCCATGAGCTAATCACCCTTAACATCAACATCCCTCCCCCACACCCCTGGACACCTCTATAATATATATCTCCAAAGCCAATGTCATGCTACACGTCAGACATGACTAACATCATGACACCCATGCAGAAGGGAACTGAAAGGACAACTGCTGAATCATACATGAAGGCACTGTATGAGCACATTCACTCGTGCATGAATTGTGCCATCCAATAGTCAACCAAGATGCTCCCCATCCAATAAAAGGATGCCAATGTGGTGGCCCCCTGCCATAAAAATACTGTACAACAAAAGGAGGAAACTCTTGCAGAAATGGGGGACTTTCCAGGTTGCAAAATGCTCCCTTACCAGCTACAGCAGAAGGCAGAGACCCCCCATAACATCCACCAAGTCTAGTTATGAGCATTATATAGCCACAGATGCCAAAGCAACTGCAAGCCATTCCATAGCTATGTGAGGAATCTAAATGGCAATGCTCAGAAGTGCTGTGGGCTACAACAGGATAGTACTAAATTGACTCATCCCAGGGATATTGCCAGTATCCTGGCAGATTGATTCAGTGCCAACTGCACTCCCCTCCCAACCCCCACAGGGCCCATCTCAACACGGATAGATTGCCATATGCCGGTAATAATGGCCACATAGGTAAAAAACACACTCTACAGACCTATGACAATAGCAGCCATGGGACCAGTCAACATCCTGGGCTGTGTACTACATGAGCTACAAACTGCACTTGCACCTCACCTATGTGCCATGTCTCATCATAGCCACACCTCAGGCTTTGTGCCCACTGTGTGGCAGACAGCTACAGTTATCCCTGTCCACAAGGAGGGATCCAGCTTGGATTATGGGAACTACAGCCCCAGCAGTATGACATGCCTGCTCTGCAAAGCCATGAAATGTATTATCATGGAAATTAAAACAAAGGCATTGGCAACCTGCAAACATTGGACCCTAACCAGGTTTGTTTTGTGAAGAGCTAATTATGTCACTTCAACCTGAATGACAACTGTGAATCCATCTCTAGAGCTCTGGACGAGGGTAAGGTGGTTCACACAGCCTATCTGAACCTTGCCAAGCCCTTCAAAACCATTCCCCTGTCTGGAATCATAGATAAACGAATCATGCTGGCCATTAATCCCAATGTCACCTGATGGGCTGCCAACTGCTGTACTGACACAACCCACACTGTAATTGTAGGTGACACCAACCCGAGCCCCAGACAAGTGACAGTTGGAGTACCTTAGAGTTCAGTCCTGGCACTGCCCTTGTTCGGCATCTACTGCTCTGAAGTACAGTCCAACAGTAAGGGACAACAGCAAACAAAGGTTGCAGATGACTGACATTGAATCCCCACATGATGTGGATAACCTACAGAAGGGCCTTACAGAAAGACATGCTTGGTGTCTGAGCCATGGCCTCAAGATCAATGCCAAGAAATATATAGCTATCCCCATTGGGAAGGGACATGTACCTGTAAAGTACCACATAGGTGGCAGTACACTAAACACCTAAAGTGTGATAACAGACATAGGGACACAGGTGGACAGTGGTCTCACCTTTGATAACCACATTGCCATGACAGTCAGTAAACCCACCTATGTTGCACACCTCCCACTAAAGGCTTTACATCCAGGAAAAGGAGTCCATTGTCCCACTGCAGGCATCTCTCAGTAAACCCAATACAGACTACAATGGCCTGTCATGTATGTACCTCACAAGACAGCTGCAACAAGTAGAGAGGCTGCAGACATACCTCATGAAATGGCCACAGGCCTAAACCAGATGGCCTATGCTGACCATGTGAAAATCAGCCAGCAATACTCTGTCACGTATTGTGTTCTCAGAGGCGATCTCTGCTAAACATAACATGCCATGTCAAACCCACAGCTGTTGGACATGCTACACGTACAGAATTCCAAACCCTCACAGTCACATGCTCCAGGGATCCAAATCCTGTCATCACAATGAACAATACATGCAGGAGAGATGTGTTCCTGACCCAGAGTCTCCCAGACTCTGGAAAAGACTGCCCACACATGTCAAGCAGAGTGCCCCTTTGACCATCTTCAACAGGAACCTGGATGATTGGATGGAAGATAGGACATTCACCCTCAGCTGCCCTGCTAGATATGGGTGCAGGGAAGTATATATTGTGGGAAGTCATAGCCAGAGAAATGTCATGTCTAGGCATGTATAGGGCCTAGGGAGTATCAATGTATGACCCTATGAACCTTTGAAATACACCTTCCATTGCCCGACCTTGGCAAGGTTGCTGATGAAATTCATTGTGAAATACACCATGGAGAAATAGTAGCCTAGTAATCTCCATGGTGCGTCCTATAACAGCATAATGCTGTAGTGTGATATACTAGTTTGGTAGGGATTCTATTCCCAGACATGGCAAGTGTGGCTGTTAGTGTGTTTGTTTGTCTGTGTAGGAAGCAATGGTTTTGAGGCCATTCACAGTCAATACAACTTCTATTGCCCTTCTTTGGCAAGCCTGCCGATGTCATTCACCTTGAACTATACCTTTGGGAAAGGAGTAGCCCAGTAATTTCTGTGGTGCGTGCTGTAACTGCGTAATGCTGTAGTGTGATATACTAGTTAGGTAGGAGTCCCAATCACTGACATGGAAACTGTGAGACTCATTGTGTGTCTGTGTTTGTCATTCAGATCCTGTGCGGAGGTGGCGGTGAATGTGTAACAATTGGACTCATTGTGGAGTGGGTTTTGCAAATTTCTTATATGGTGGACCTATTATATGTCACAATGTCCACCTTACAAGGATAACAGATGTCAAACAGCAGACAGGCTGGGGTTGCCAATCCATACCACTACATGTGACATCAAGGCCTGGCAAACAAATTAGACAACCCTTGTATTACCTAGAGAACACTTTCAACCCATGTCTCATACACAAACATGCAGCTAGGCAACAACCACTTTGTTGGTATTTCCCTGCATATTGCCCACAGATAGTAACCATGGTGTGATTGCAGAAGACTACAGAGGGCATGGCACGATGTCTCATCACTATAGTAGGCACATAACTGCAGACAGTGTGCCTTCACAATGTTCCCCACTGGACACCTGCAACAACTGTTTAGCCAGCAAATGTGACCCACAAAAGACATACCATGCCTAAAACATATGCCCTGTATGGACGGATGCCACTGACACCAGGGAATACCTGTATCATGCTGTCAATGTAGGTGCATGGTCAACCTGATAACTATTTCCAGTTTCCACCACATGAGGCCAGGAATGGCTCATCTGATGATAGCAATCTGTGTACAACATGGCCCGGACACTCCAAGTATGGTTCCACATGTCACAGAACATGCATGTGGGACATGTGCACATCCCATACACCGTCCATGTCATGGACTATAGAACACATACATGGCAAGCATTGCACAGCACTGGCCACCCACAATAGTAACCCAGATGACTGGATGGTGAATACAATACCCACGTGTGTGGGCCAATGCAGACACTACACCCCTGAGCCACACTGCAGACCATTGTCATGTGGTCTGATGCCAAGGTATACCCTTCACCTAGCCATGTACAGCCTTCTGGCACAGTCAACCACTACACACCTGTAAAGCAATGCACCCATGCATGTCAGTACTGGCACCCTGTGTCTGTGTGTGTGGCGTATAATGATTTTAACCCCATTCACACTCACTACACATCCAATTGGGCTACTGAAGCATGCCATCTGATGTCAGACACCTTCACATACCCTTTGCCCATATGTCATCCGGATAACCCCTGTGATGCATGTGATACTGGCGTATTACTGTATTGTGGCAAACTAGGAAGTCTATTCCTGACCCTGCCAACTGTGTTAATGTGTGTGAGTCCTTGAGAGAGTGTGGCTGTGTCGATGTTGACACCTGTTCATGTGGACAGGCATGTGTACTACACCTTATCGCTCCTATATCACTGTTGCAGATGACACTCTCCATCACATATACCTTTGGACAGCTTCCCAGCCTGTAAGCTATGTGGCACATGCAATAACTGCATAGACATGTGATAGCAATACATAGTCAGTCAGGGGTTTGAAACCGTGTACTGGTAAGTGTGTGACACAAACATGCTATGGTTTTACTCTACAAACCCCTCCCTGTCTTACTTTGTCTCTGTCTCCCTCACTCCCTCTCTGGTGGATGTGGAGAAGTACACCTGCTGTACTTAGGCAGCAGCATGTGTATTTTAAGTGATGCTCATGATCAGCTGATGGCCTCTACATGAATTGTAGCCCTCCTCTAGCTGATTGCATGTGGAACAGCTGTGGTAACATTCCCATAGCCAATTTCATGGAAACACACTCCAATATCTAGGAACATCATGTTGGTGTTGGGCCTTTTCATTCACTGTGAGTAAGACCTCATGTTGGTGTTTGGCAAACAGCATCACAGATGATATTGGGATTTACCTCTAACAACATACACTGTGGAGACAGGCCAACAAATAGGATGGGGATGTGCCAGACATGACTACAGAATGTAAGTGTTGCTCTTCTGCATTTGGAGTAATGTTGGTTTAACAGGGTGTGTGTGTGGATATGGCTGGTCTACATAGGTTCATAGGTTGGTACTAGGCTATCGGCCCTAGGGCCTACACAAGCCTAGCCATAACAATTCCCTGAATATTTCTTACCTGTCAAGACAGTGTTATGTGTTTGAGGAAACCCCCACCTGTAGGGTTATATGCAGACTGGGCAGTGTTTGGAGTCTTATGTTTCTTGTGTTACTCACAGATCACCTATCGTAGAACTGCAGAAGCATAGACTGAGGATTGCAGTCACTACATGGTGACAGCCATGAGAGTTACTGACTTTATATCTCCCATAGGACATATGTCAAAACAAACCCTGTTACAACAATAATGTATGAGGGTATCACAGCAACATGCCAATACTGGCCCAGTGTTTGTGGCTCCAGCCATAAGTCTGTCAACCTTTGTACATATGTCATGCAGTAAGAGGTGCATATGTTCTGTACACCATTATTTACTAACATCATACCTGATAACAAGCCAGTCAGATATCAGACTGCTAGACATGTGATGTATAGTAGGGGTTATTTCTAAGGACATAACCTTGGCATTCTGCGGTTGTATGTACAGTACTGGGGTCTGCGTACTTATGGTGATTGTCAACAGTATTGTGCACAGACTGTGGTAGATGCCATTGTTCTTGGTCCTGTTTTATCTGATGTTACATGCTGCTTCAGTGTATGGCACCCTATTAGCTCACATGTTTGTAGGGCCAAACACTGACTTGTTCAATACCACAGACAGGCATTGGACCACACTCTGTTGTGACCCAGTTTATGTAGGGTTAGTGTGTGAGTGGCACATATGAGGATGGTGTTTATCAGACAGTCCACATAGTGTCATATTAAGCCTGCGTACCATATGTGGATGTGGCTGTGTTCACATTGGTTGTGAGTATGCACTTTCTCACAGGTGTCTGTTACTCTGTGCTGTGACATGCCTGTAGAGCCTGCTATATTTGCAGGTACATATGTCTTCCCCTATACAAAATGTAGTCCAGTGTTGTGGCAGTCTGCCTGTAGTTTGCACAGTGCTTTGTTACATGCCTAGCAGCTTAGTCTAATTACCCAGTGTGCTGTTATGTCCAGATATTTGCAAGACATACTGCTGACAGGCCACCATAACTGTTGTGTATTCCTGACAAAGCAGTGGGATTCTGTACAGATGTATGTCACTAACTACTGGGTAGTATGTGGCCATGTGACCTCTGCACCACCAGTTATTATGTGTCAGGACAGAAAGGCGTGTGTTAATGCATAAAATGTGTGGACATATGTAGTCCAGTATTTACATGATATACCCATGTACATGGCTGTTAACATCCACATTGTCAGGCTTGCTCCACATGTCTCACATGAAGGAGATCTGTGTACACTTCTGGACTGACTAGAGAGTGCCAGACTGTCCACACTATTGGTCATATCTCTGATGTAGTCCACAGGATCATTATTGTGCTATCAGTGGTACTGTACTATGATATTCTTAGGATGTCTGTCAGTAAATTATGGTGTACATGTCAAGAAGCAAACGTGACCTCCCACACACATCTGTTAAGACAACCCCTGTTACAATAGCAACAGTCTACATATATGCCTGCAATACATACATGACATCCCCTTGCACTAAGAGGTTGAGATTATTGGTGCTGAGGTAGGACTCCACTCCATGTTCTAAACATATATGTGTAAATATATATATATATATATATATATATATATATATATATATATATATATATATATAGACATATACATATTTACATACATATATGGAGACTATACAAATATATATATAAATATATATATATATATATATATATATATATATATATACATATATATACATATACATATATACAGCAATATATATATATATATATATATATATATATATATATATACACATATACAGATATATAGATATATATGCACATATAGTTATGGATATCTACATATATATCAACATAAATAGGTATAGCTGTACATAAAGGATGTACATGTATATATATATATATATATATATATATATATATATATATATATATATACAGAGAGATCTATAAATGGCAATTTATATGATGTACTATACAGCTGTGTGTACTATAAATACATATATATGAATATATATGTGTATGTACATGTAGACATATATCTACATATGTATATGTATATTTATTTTTTATTTTATTTATTTTACATTTGTTGACCGGGCTAGTCTAACTGGATATATGTCCATTTTCAGTAGAGGCCCGGGGAGAAAAGCTCCAGGACAAAACAGATGAAAAAGTAAAAAAAAAATTGTGTAGAATAAAAATAGAGTTTACATAGAAAAAACATACACAATACTGGGATACCTTTTCAAGACACTGGTTTGAATCATCTACAAGATATTAACACCCTATTAAAAAAACACCCTCTGAAAAACAAGAGTTTACATAGAAAAAACATACAGAATACTGGGATACATTTTACAACACACTGGTTAGTAATCATCTGCAAGATATAAACACCCTGGTTAATAATAAATACAAAAATAGAGAAGACAATAGTTAAATACTGTTTACAAATATATAGAAAATTACATTTATAATGAGTCAAATCATAGAAGTTACAGATAAACTGTTCTGATTACAGATACAATAAGTACAAAATTGACAAAAGAGGGAAAGTAAAAAAAGTAATCTTAATCAGTTAGTCAGGGTTGTTACAAGGGCATAGCCATTTTGTTCTAAGGAGTATTTTCAGTTGTTGTTTGAAGAGGGGTAGAGAAGGAAGAGAAGTTAATTCAGTAGGTAGAAGGTTCCAGTTTCTCCCAGTAGAGTTTGAGAACAGAGAATCACCTGCCAAGTTGTTTGACTTGCTAATGTTAATTAACAATTTATTTGCTGATCGTAAGTTAGTGAGATTTTTATAGTGGGTGATGATATTTAAGAGTATTGGGGTATTATTTGGGTGGTAGAGGATCTTATGAGCAATGATAAGTTGACTATATTGAAGCTGATGAGGTAGTTCAAGCCATCCTACTGATGCCGCGGGCTGTAACACTCCCCTCCGGGGAGGGGAGCCACCTTCCATGCGGCCTATATATATCCATATCCTTCTCATGTGTAAACATTCCTGTTGTGTATACCTTCCCAGATGTATCACACTGTATGCATCTGATATGTGTATATTTAGATATAACAGCATATGTGATTCAACAGTAATATCACTAACAAGTACTACACAATTGTGGAAGTCACAGCAGTTGTTCAATACTATTCAATATGTGTACTGACTGATATATTGGTAAAACAACTGTCTTCACAGCTGTCGTGGCATAGTGGTTAACAGTTGTGACTATAATGTACAGGGTCATGAGTTCAAGACTGCAGGGGCAGTTTATTTTGTTGCTGGCAGAACAAGGGCTGCTGGATACAGACTGGTTAAGGCACGTTTGAGCAGCTTTAAGTGCATTTGCGCAGGTTTGTGTGAAGCTAAGTAATACTAACATACAGTTAAACATACGGGCACTTACACCATGTAGGCTTCACTTACCAGTGCCCGAATGTGCTCAGCTGTTATACTGCAGCAATGATGACACCTGCTAAGCATGGCTCAGCCCTGGTAACCAGTGCTCACATCCCAGTCTGATAACATAGCAGGGTAATGACATTTGTAATAAGTGTATGTAATGCCATGTACAAAACATGCATCTATGTGCCGTCATTACAAAAGCAAGGGTTGTGAGTGTCATGTCTGGGACATTTGAGTGTATAAGACCTGTACATCACTCTTATCTGTGTGACTATGTTACATACAAGAGTAGTAACCCAGGTTACGTGCCATCACACTGGCATGTAGTGTATCATGCCATTACTACTGTTGACAGTGCTTTCCCAGGCAAGAGTAGATTGCTAAATGTAGTACTGGCAACAAGCACCCCTGCATGCATAGCTGGACTCTGAGACCTCACTGCTGGGTTCCTGGTGTGTGAGCTGTGTCACTGTATATATACTCTACTGGATAATGATCTGACATATGGAAAGTAACTGTAAACTACTGTCTGTACAGCACATGTCAGTGAGGGCTTCAAACATGTAGTAAAGGCATACATATTAGTATTAGATGTCTTATCTGTTGACACATTCATCCTACGGCATAGCTAGTTGCCAAGATGATGTTTGTTAATCCCTGTACATATGTGCAGATGGCAGGTATCCAGCTTGGATACATACAGGTAACCTATGCTTGACTGACACTTACATGTCTGCCCAGCTGTGCTATAACTGGCACAGATAGGACACAACACCCTGTATGCACCACATGCCATGAGTACCTCCACTACACTACCCCAGTCAACAGAACATGCTTGGGTACAGGTCTCTATCACAGACACTAACAATGTGTTGTAATACATGCTGCATACATGTCAACTGGATCACCTCAGTGGCCATTTGCAGGAGGTACCCAGAGGATTGGCTGATGCATGTCAGTCTCACCCTAAGGGGCACCACAGTGGTGTCTGTCGATAGATTGCTGGCTGGCACATGGCAGGTGGCATGATACCACTGTACACACATCCCCTACACTTCCCATCTCTCCATGGACAATAGCTAGGTAGATACCTATGACCACCTGCAGTGATGCACCCCAGTACTGACAAATGTGTATGTGTGCATTACTGAGGATATCGGTGTCTGTGTGTTAGTACACCTGTAGTTGGGAACATCATGAGGGCATTCACACCCACCACAACACCCATTGCCATACTTAGATGTGGCTGCTGCTGTACCAGACATTACATGTACCCTATTACGCTCCTCTCCAGCACAACAGTGTTGCACAAATGGGTTGATAGGCATGGGATACCCATTGAGTTCTGGCAAGTGTGTGTATGTGTGCATGTGTGTATATTTGTAGGGTACAGCATTCCGAGGCCACATATTCCTATTACAATACACATTGCCACACAGTATTATAGATAGTGATGTTGCTGCCCATAGGTGAGGCATGACAGTGCATCACCCTACTATGCTTGTGGCATGTGCATTAGATGCATATCCCTGTAGTACCACTGTTGGATTGGACAATGAATTGTATCGCAGTCATGGGCAATGTGTGATGGTGGGTATGTCAGAGTGTCATCATGGGTTCCAGTATGTACAATATCTACAGTGGGGTGTGGGTGCTATGTATAGTGTCATTACACCATGGTACCCCCGGTACATGTCCCATGTACCACTGTATGGAGACCACTGTCACTATCAACCATACAGGTAACTGATAACACAATCCAGCCCAGTTATGCATGTGCTGTGTGCAGCCTACCTGTAAAAAATGGACACACTGACAAGTTAGTTAGCACCAATAGGCCCATGTCTCTCAGATGTGTGTCTGCCTGTTATGTGTCTGTTAATGTGTATATGATGGTATGTCACACCATGTATTGTCCATATACAACCATTACATTCCCCATTACCATTCTGTATATGTCTGGGGATGTTCTGCATGTAACATGTAACCTGGAACACACCTCATCCTAAATGCTGTGTGGTGTGTGCAATGAAGGCCCCGCACATCAGTAGCACTACATACCTAGGTAGGGGTCTAGTCCCTGTGTTGCCAAGTAAGAGTATGTATGTAAGTGGATGGATCTACATCAGGTTGCTGATTATACATGTCCCAGGGGTCACCTGTCTATGTGACACAGGCAGTAACTGTTATACAGACCTATGACATGTGTTCAACTGTACCCAGGATATGTCACAGCCATGGTGTCACCACAGTGCCATACTCCTTGTGGAATATGACTGCAGACCATCCTGCTGCTGACACATGTACACCTACAATACAAATGGATAACATTATGGAAACCACAATCACTCAGTGTTACTGACAGCTATAATGCATCATGGCTAGACAGCTACACCACCTGACATGTATGCATTAAACATTACTGCTGACAGCATGTTACACAGCAGTACATTGGTACACTGTAGTACAGTCAGCGTGTGCATCAGAACCATATTAGCCTGTCCTTGCATCGATGTCATGGATGACAGGGATGTGGCACAGGTATCATCATATGCGCAGGGTGTGTTGGTTTACCAGAGACTGAGGGTGGGCCATATGTTTGACACCATGTGTGTGGGTGAGGGGTGTAATTAGCTGATATGGACATGGTGATGTGGTATGTGTAGGTATGGGGTTGCTCTCACACATAGCATGCAGCACTGTGATAGAAATATAGGGGACATGTATTTATATACGTGTGTGTGTGTTTGTATATATGTAGACATGCATACACACACACACACACACACACACACATATATATATATATATATATATATATATATGTGTGTGTGTGTGTGTGTGTGTAGATATGTTTTATGTTGTATATATGTGTGTGTATATATATATATATATATATATATATATATATATATATATATAAATATATATATATATACATATACATATACATACCTATATATATATATATATATATATATATATATATATATATATATATATATATTTGGAGTATGTTAAGACATCAGGTCCACAATTTCTAACTCTCCTTCCTGTACAGCTGCACTGTTCTGCCTTGCTACAACACAGACAGATGTCACATATGGATACAGCCTAACATTAGGGAGGTATATATAGAGCCAGCTTGCAGTTAAGCCCATTGCACACCTATGGCATTTCAACATGCTACATTACATGTTAACTTGAGTGTCCTGCAAGTGGTGGGATCTGGGACCCATGTGTCCATTATTATGATATTACTTCCACCACCAGCTATTGGCTACAGTAATATACATGCTTTCCATTACACAACACACACTATGATGGCTTACATCTTGTCAGTCAGTGCTGCTCTGCACAGTTGACGGGTATGGCCCACCACCCACAGGGGCAGACTCTATTGTCCATAGCAATTATTCAGCTGAACATCATTACAACAATAACACCTGATGGCACATATAAATCATTCCACATCATCTATCCCATTATTATGTCATATACATGCATGTATCAATCACATACCTGTTGTGGGAATGAGGTCTGCTCTGGATAGTGTCCTTGTAAGGATTATTTTTTTTGTTCTCCTTTGGCTTGGCCTTTAGCCTGCTTTCCTTCTCAGTTTGTTGGATTGTTTCACTTTAACTTTCACTTTCTTTCACTCTCTCTCTCTCTCTCCAGTAAATGGATTGAGCTGCTTTGAATAGATTGCAGCATGGCTTTTGTAGGTGATTCACATGATCAGGTGATGGCCTCTGCACCATTCAGTGTCCTCCACTTGCTACCAGCATGTAGCATGCTATGTTGTACTTTCAATTACCACTGTCATGGCAATCCACTACTATAAATCCCTACATCATGTGGGTGTGGTCCCCTTACCTTTCCTGTATGGTGGACATCCTTCCTGTGTGTGGGCAGCAGTGTTACAGACAGCAGGTAGCAATACCTCTTACAAGAGAACTTACAGACTCAAGCCAGCTACAGATTTTTATGAGGTTCCAGAACTACACAGAGTGTGAGTAGTGTTGTTGTATGCATTGTATAGCACCAGTATTACAGGGTGTGTGTGTACATACCAGTTTATCATGGAATGCAGTCTGTTTGCATAGCTGTCAACTGTGGGCCTATCCACTTGATGGCCAGAGGTGTGCCTGTTATGTTTTGTCTGTCCACCACACAGGTCTTGTGTCAGATACATCACTGGCAGTGTGTGTGTTGAAGGCTATCAGTACATGGCTACATCCATTTGTGTTTCTGATTTCATATTCCTGACTAAGGATATGTTGCAGACTATCCTGTAACATCAGCAACTTGCTTAGTGTATGACAACACTATTTCACATATGGGCCTGTATTCCAGCCTATGTCCTCCACCTACATACCAGGCTTTGTCCATATGACATGCTGTCAGTGGTTATGTAGTGGCCTGTGATTATGTTATGCTGCCAGTCCTGCCATCATTCCAGTGCTGTTGTGGCCCCCACACATATTGTGGGGTTGGGTCTGTATATATGTAGGCTTCATCTGCACAATACATGTGTGCCCTTCTGCAGTCCAGAGGTAGTGTATGTAACAGTGGTGCATGCCCCTGTAAGTCAGTCTACGGGGGGCACCATAGATAACCTAGGCTGTTACAACATGTGAGGGATATCAGGAATAAGCTGCCTTAAGGTATATGGATGTACATTACCATACATTTTACTCTGGGAAAATGCTGGCCTACTGCTTTCTGCCATACAGACTGTTCTGTTTGTCATTGTGAGTGTGATGGTTTCAGTTATGCCTTGTTATGTGACAGATAGATCCCATTGTGTCAATTGACATCTTTTCCCCCTAGGGATTGTGTACAGAGTGTAGTTAGAGGCTGCTGGACTATATCTGCATTACTTACTGTTGATTGATTGTTATCCTGTTGCCCAGTCTGTCTTTACTGTTGTACTACTTGAAGGCCTTGGCCTGGACAGCAACATATGTTATGCTTTCGGATTACTGTATCAAATTATCTGTTTGAGAGTTGCATTAATCTGTTTGTATGTATTTCAAAGTCTAAACAGCTATATGACATGGCATATACAACTGTAACAGTACACAAATAAAACTTTCTCATGTATGCAAACCTGTGTGTCATGTTATATCCTTTGACCACTTTGTGGGTATATGTTTCAGGCCACAACTGCCTTTTATATGGGTGACTCATACAATGTCCATTTGATAAGGTGCCAACTGTAGGAATACTGGCTATTCAGTATGGTGTACACCCTCTAAATGTGTATCTTCCTATACATACCTCTGTGTGTATATGTGTAGTTACATATGTCTATATCTATCTATATATATATATATATATATATATATATATATATATATATATATATATATATATATATATATATTTATGTATCTGAATATATGTGCGTGTGTATATGTATCTTAGGAATGCTTATTGCTTCCACATTGTACATTCTTTATGGTAGCCAGACTGTACTGCATAATATGTTATTGATACCAGCCTGACATCATACAGGTGGGATGGATTACTGTTAACGTCATGTGCTCATGTTGTGTTGGCTCCTGGTTATGGGACTTGCAACAGTTGGTATTGTATTCCAGGGCATATCTATTTGGCTGTGGGGGGGTGATATCAATACGTACAGGACATATTTAGCTTGGGCTCCCTCACCTCCATTAATGGTGCCTGTGGTCATATATGTGTTTGTTATGTTCCCTTTTATATCTATAGATATATATCTGTATATACATATATAGATACACACACATATATATATATATATATATATATATATATATATATATATATATATATATATATGGATATTTATATAGCTATTTAGATATGAATCTATATACACACACACATACATCTACATGATATACATGTTTAAATAAATTTCCTGTACTGTTGAATGACTGTGCTGGATGATATGTTTGTGAAAACATCAGGGTTATGTATATTTGCCATGGCTTAGTGTTAAAACACTTTGGCTATGCAGTGCAGGGTCCTGGGTTTAAGCCTTGCACAGGCTGTTTATTTTGTTGCTGGGCAGAACAAGGGCCATTGGCTACAGAGTGATTAAGGCACTTTTAAGCAGTTGTAAATGGGTTTGCACGGAGGTAAACACTGCTAACTTCCGGTTACAGTTTCTTATACTGATTTAGCTTCTCAATTGCTTAACCTGTGTAGGCATTGCTTACCCCTGTGCAAACAAGGCTAAATCTGCTTACTGCTGCTTAAAAGTGCTTCCTCCCACTTATCTCCGGGCTAATTTCTTTAAAAGAAAAGAAAAAGGGTTGATAGGAAAGTGGTGAAAAAGGGGCACAAAGAGGGAAAGACAGTAGGAAAAATAGCTAGGGATGTGCAGGATGGGTGTAGTGAAGGTCCATACCTGCCCATTTCTTCTACAGCAACAGCTGTGCATATACACTGAATTTGTAGATAGATCTGGACACTCAAACCCCTGAGAGAGGGGTGAGGACAACAATAATATGTTGTGAAGCCAATTAGACCAGATTACATGTGTCCAGTGGACACGTGTGCAAAATGGACAGCTATGTATGAGGTGAGATTTTTTTTTTTGGAACAGATTGCCCTTTTTTTTCAGGTGAGAGTGGAATGTTGGGGAGGGATACTAGATATATTGTGTCTATATTAGAACACTGAATATTTGAAATGTCAACTGTTCTAATATCGACCCGTTTTCAGCGAACGCTGAAAATATCAAAGAAACAGGACACCAAATTCTTTCCTAGGGAAAGAATTTGGTTGTCCATTTCTGTTGCTTTGGTATTTTTAGCACTCTGGTGGAAAGTTACGGGTCAGGTTCAGGTAAGTGTGTGATTGTGTGGACGTGTGGGTTATGGTGGGTTAGGTGAGTTAGGGTTTGGGCGCGGGTCAGGTAAGTGTGCGATTGTGTGGACATGTGGGTTAGGGCAGGTTAGGTGAGTTAGGGTTAGGGCACAGGTGAGGTGACTGTGCGATAGTGACGGACCTTATGGTTAGGGTTTGGGTTAAGGTAAGTGGATAATTAGTGGTGTATGTATAGTTTAGTGTAGGGTTAGGTGTAAGAGTTTAGGTGTATGTGTGTGGATTGCTGTTTGGTGTGCTTGTGTTGTGTGCATGTGTTTTGGAACAGCGGATTTTTTCCCTAGGAAAAAATTTGCTGTTACGTATGTTCGATGTTTTGTATTTTTGATTGCTAGGGTTCGATATTAGAACATTCAACATTTTGAATTTTCAGTGTTCTAACATAGACCCGATATATTTGGGGAGGTAGGTTGGGTAGGTTAACAGAAAAGACAAAGAAGACACATACAGGGGCGGTATATGACACGTGTGGGGTAAACACCTTGATGGGGAGGGTTGTTTGGAAATCAGAAGCCCATGAGCCCCCTAGTGGAAAGTCCCCACCCATGGGTTGTCACCACTGCACTTTCACAGCCCCAAAGGTGTCTGTCCTGGGGGCTGAGTAGGAAGGCCAGGCTGACCTTCTAGTTGCGACACACACCCCTCAAGCTGGCGTAGCAGATCATTGAACTCCCTGTGGAGCTTGCTATGCACCATGACCTGGACCTGGCGATGGGTAACAGTGTCCTGTCCACACCCACTCCCGGGGGGCCAAGCTCCATCCCCTGAGGCAGTTCCACCCAAAGGTGGTGCAGGACTAACAGATGAGGATGTCCCAGGTTGGGCCCCAGACATGCTGGTGCCCGATGCCATGGCCAGCTGTGGTGGGACAGGTGGGTCCACTGGGACTGGCCTTCCCAAATGTGCTATGGTGTTTAAATTTTATCAACATATGTGGGTTAGTAAAAGTCAACACATTCCAGGATTAGGTATAACAGCATGCATAGATATTCCCATTAACCCTAACACCAGATATGGGACAGTTGCATAGCAAATGAACACATGCATATATGGACCTACTGTGGTCATTACAACAGCATGCAGGTACATTGATGGCAGCATGCCACCAATGTGGGAGTATTTCAATGTGGCACATGCATAGAAACAAATTTAAATAATTATCAAACAATAGGACATATGTCCCAGCAGTAGATTTAATGCTGCACATACCGATTGAGTTGTGTATTTAGTTTATTGTTGCAGATATGGTGGGGGGGAGAGAAAGATGTCAATTAACAACTAGTATATTCCTGTAGTTCACATTACTTTCCTAGTCAGAGCTATGATCTGTACCTTACAGGTATTAGTACACTACTCTATCACCTTAGTTTGTACAGTGGTATGGATGTCGACAACTATAAACATGAACTGAGTTTTACCTGCAGTATACACCTCTTACCTGATATACCTGTGGAGGTATTCTTTGTTAACACTGCCTAACTATTACTACACATATTCCTAGATTCCAGGTTGATGTTATGCACATACCTGTCCATCTCTTATTGCAGACACTCTGGGTATGTCTTGACCACATGCAGGTGAACTGGGGCATTTATTTATTTATTTATTTTATTTTACATTTGTTGATCGGGATAGTCCGACTGGATATATGTCCATTTTCAGTAGAGGCCTGGGGAGAAAAGCTCCAAGATAATAATACACATTGAACATTTAGTAAATGCAAGTTTCAAGCAGATTATAGTCATAAGCAAAACCAGCATTTAGCACATATAGTACTAACGTATTATAAAATACTTTACAAAACATAACATTATTTTCAAAGTTATATATACATAATATTACATTCAGGTTTAAGACACGTTGAGCAGCAGTTATACAATTGACCCTTCCTGAAATGGAATGGGAGAATAAAGTTAGAAGTAGTTGAAGTAGCTAAAGGTAAGGCACCTAAGAAATAGAGAGGTCACTAGTCGGGGTTAGTGCAAGGACATAACCAATGAGTTTTGAAGTATTTATTGAGTTTGTTTTTGAATTGAGTTAGTGAGGGTTCTAAGGTCAAGTCAGCTGGAAGTCTGTTCCATGTTTTTCGAACAGAGTTGGCAAACAGAGAGTCCCCAGCTGAGTAGTTGGATTTGTATGTTAGAACTAGGAGTCTAGTGGATCATCGCAGTGGCTGGGTGCTAGTGTGGGGGCTGATAATATTTTTTAGAGTAGATGTATTTTCTGGTTGGTAAAGGACTTTATGTGCCACTATTAGCTGGTTGAACTGCAGTAGGTTTGGCAGTTCAAGCCATCCTAGGTGATTTAAGTTGTGACAGTGGTGTGTCTGGTAGGTTGTGCAAGTAGCAAATCTGGCAATGTGGTTATAGTAGGATGATAGTTTATTAAAATCTGTTTTGTTTAAGTTGGAGAATAGAGGTGAGGTGTAGAGAAGAATTGATATCAGATGGGAATGGGTAATTGCAGTTCTAGCAAGTGGGGTAAGGAAAGGTTTGATTCTATAAAGAGAGCCAAGTTTTCTATTAATGGTTTTGATAGTTTGATTGATATGCGCATCAAACATCAGGTTGTTATCAACTATGACACCCAGTAGTTTAGTTTGGGCACCTGGGGGAGATGATAGTGCCATTGTTAACGATTATGTTGAAGGATGGCAGGGAGGTCCTGCAAGTGGGGGAGAAGAGGAGCAGCTTAATTTTGTTGGGGTTTAAGATTAGATGTTGATTGGACAGCCATTTTCCACTGTATTGAAAGTATTTTGGGTTAATGTGAATAAAGTAGCTGGTGAGGTGTCAGAACAAATCAAGGTGGAGTCATCCACATATTGAATGCAGGTAGCATCTGGGATGACTGAATGAAGGCCATTGATAAAGATGGAGAAAAGAAGGGGTCCTAGTATTGAGCCCTGGGGGACTCCTAATGTGACGGGTAGGCAAGATGATAGCTTGCCCTGCCACAGGACTACCTGTAGCCTGCCCTGCAGGTAGGATTGAAACCATTGGAGTGCATGGTTGTTTAAGGAGAAGGCCTTCAAGGTATTTATAAGCATTTTGTGGTCAACTATGTCAAAAGCCTTGGATAGATCTCGAAAGAGTGCTGAGGATAGTTTGTTATTATTGCAGTTGTGGTTAATGACATTAGAGAAAGAGAGGGGGGCAGAAGTAGTACTGTGGTGTGGTTTAAAGCCATGCTGAAAGTTGGATAACAGCTTGTTCTGTGTGTGGTAGTGTATGAGCTGTATGTGTACACACTTCTCCATAATTGTAGCTTGAGGTGACAGAATAGCTATGGATCTAAAGTTTGACAGTACAGTGGATCTGCCTCCTTTATGGAGAGGTATGACATGGGAGAATTTCCATATAGTGGGTACAGTAGCTTCAGATATAGCTCCGATGATCAAGATTGAGATGTGGTATGCTATGGTGTCAGCACCTTTTGCAGATAGTCTGTTGGGAGGAGGTCGGCAGCCAAGGTGTTGGGTCTTAGTTTCTTAAGTAGGGCATGCATAAGTTGAGTAGGAACAGTTTGGAAGGTAAAGTATGTTTGGGTACTGGGTGTGGCTAGAGACTGGATAGTCCTTGTGAAGAAGCTGTTGAGTTATTATCAATGTCTACTGGGGATTTTTGTTGGGAAGCCGAGGGGGGTGGAGTGGCTGTTTGGCCTCGGTGGAGTAGTTTGTTTTTTCCTGCCCAGACCTTTTGAGGTTTGTTTTGATGTATTTGCAGTAGATGGTAGTAGTGATTCTTTTTGTCTAAGGTTATGGATATTTTTGTGTCATTCCTTAACTGTCTGAATCTTAGTTGATCAAGTAGTGCTTTTGTTTTTTGGTAGGTGGCCCATGCTTTGTTTCTGAGTTAAATTTTGGTTTTGGTATCTTTAGAAAGCCATGGTGCGATATTAACTTTGGTTCTAATAGAGCAGCTGGGAGCATGGGAATTAAGAATAGCAAGGAATATGGTGTTAAAGTATGCTACTGCTTCATCTAGGGGGAGACTTTCTAGTACTGACCAGTTGCATGCCTTAAGTTCATTTTGAAACTTGGTGAGAATAAAATTATTGTTGTTTCTTAATGTTCTATAGGTGGGTTGGTATGAACAGTCTACTTTGAGCTTGATTACATAGGTGAGACAGTGGTCACTTAGGTCATCACTGAAAGTGCCTGATTTATAAGATTAAAGATGGGTATTGATGAATATGCAGTCTAGGGTACCTTCCTTGTTATTGGGTTTTCCTGTCCTGGTGGGGGAGGTTATGATTTGAGTAAATCCACAGAGGTTTATGTGGGTTGTGGGGGTTTCACAAGAGTAAGTGTTCCAGTCAATGTTGAAATCCCCAAGAACAATTGCTTCTTGGGGGTAATTATTGGATAACCAATATAAGAAGTCTTCTAATGTTTCTGTATTCCTCCCTGGAGGAATGTATACAGAGACAATGTTTGCATTTTTGTTTTTGTTAATTTGTAGTTTTGAGATAAGAATTTCAGCATTATTGAACTGGGGTGGTTGTTGGGTGTCTATGCTGACAGATAGGGTAGACTTGTAAAGTATGACTACCCCACCATATTTCAACTATTGCCCTCTTAAACCTTTAGTGAATTGTACAATGACAGGTTTGTTTTCATTGACATTTTCCAAATATGTACAGGTCTGACAGTCAGTTGTATGACATGAAATGTTGCCTACATGTCAGAGATTATCACACAGTTATGCCAGGGGGACAGGGTAACAGCCAGCAGATATGGGCCGATTAACTGGACATTCTGGACAATTCTGTACACTTGTGCTGTATGATTCTGCATACAGCTTACTACCACTCCCAGGATTCGAACCATGGCTGTGTCTGCTAAAAATAAAACACTGTCCATCACAGTTGAGTGTGCTATATAGATATTGCTGTGTATCTCTTATCTGATTTCTGTCTATAATTCTCCTGTGATTTTACATTCTGACCTTGTTATTACAACACTCTTATACAGGATTTCCTAGACAGTTTTATTATGTAGCACAGTGTGGGTGACAGTGATGAGTAATACCTTATTATTCAGAGCAACTGCAACACTAACAATGCCATACAATACCAGAGTAAACAGTACCAGTACAGGATATCAATCTTTTATTTCTAGGCACAATGTTCGTATCTGACAAACCTGTGAGAGCAATGTTTGTTAGCACTACCTGAATGTTGCCACACAAATTACCAGATTCCACATTAGCATTATGCTCATATGTCTCACTCTGTTACTGTAAACACTCTGGTCACAGCTTGACAACATGGGGGTGGAGATGGGGCATACATGACTAATTACTCTCATAAAATTTTGGGGAGTTACTAGAGTGACAGGTTTGTTCTTATAGTTGTCTGACAATCAGTTGTATTTCTTGTTTGCTGCCTAACACCTGGGATCTTCCCACTGATTCGCCAGGGGGGCAGGGTGACAGGAAACAGATATGGGCCAATTTACTGGACATTCTGGACATATCTGTACAGTTGTGGGGTATGATTCTGTATACAGCCTACTACCACTCTCAGGATTCGAACCATGTCTATGTGTACTAAACATACAACAGTTCACATCTCATTTAAGTGTGCTATTTGGATTTTGTTGTTTGCCTTTTCACTGTTTTATGTCTTAGTCTCTCTCAGTTGTACTATATGACCTCTTGGGATTACAACAGTCATATACAGACATTCCTATACATTTTATTTATGTAGCGCAGTGTGGGTAACAGTGCTTAATACAACACTACTATTAACTCATTACAGCTGAGTGATGTCTCCAGGCATTTCTGCAGTTACACCCTACTGCTCCTCTAGGCATCAAACATTGCCTGTTCATATTTGGATTAATAATTCCAAAACCATGTTACATACAAGGTATTGGAAATTTTTATCTTGAAGCATACATGATAGCAAACACAATTGTATTGATATATGACCTCTGTCAATGGGTATTTCTTAAAAATGTAAGGTGATAACTTCAATTTTTAAATGCTGAAGCCACGCCCACTAGGAGTTAAAGGTACACACTCAAAAGAGCTCTACTTTTGCAACTCTACATTACCATATGATACCAGAGTAAACACATGCAGTCCAGCAGTTAGTCCTTTATTGTCAGGCTATTATGCTTTTATGTACATACAACCTATATGAGACTCTTCCAACCATATTCTCTGGTGTATGCAGTACATGCCTTAAACAATACAGGTTTCATACAGGCAATAAACTTACTACTACTTTTATATATATTTCTTATGACAGTGCATGCAAGAGTATTACTAACCTGCCTTGCATCGCAACCACTGCAGTCTACAGGCATGGGTTTCTTGGTTCGCAGCCCGCTCATCTGCCACTGTGAAAGACATAAGAGGAATGTTTAGCCATACCTATTCATAATATACATGAGCTGGCAATTATTAAACAGGCAGTGGACTGATACTTACACATGGCAGGGACATCCCCTGTCCTCCTAGCCTCTTGGATCCACTGATCCAAGAGATCCCCCTTTCTCTGCTTCAGGTCAGCATAGTGATGCCTGACCTGCTCACCAGTTTGGGTATGCCAGTGGCACTGGTGTGGTCATGGGCGAGATGATCCCAGGCTTCCACTTTGTATTGGGAACCCTGGTACTGGCCCTGCAGCAGTCTCTGGTTATTGTCTTTCACAAGGAGTCCTGCCATAACTCTGGACTCGTGGATGTCCCAGCACTGTGCCCGAAAGCGCACACCCTCTCCCATACCAGATGTAGTGCTTAAAGGAGGAAGCTGCAACCAGTTATGAGATGTATTATCACCTGTTGGGTTTAAATAGGGCCAGTTTCCCACACTTTGCTGAGATTGGATAGTTTTGAAAATGCTAAGCTATGGGCAAACCTGCTTACCTAAGGCTGACATTGCTTAAAGGGATATACCAGTGGACAGACTGAGTTAGTTGGCCTACACATTGCTTACATCTACTAAGCTGGGCTGTGCAATGCTTAGCATTGCTTAATATTTAATTTGCATTATATTTGCTTTTTCGCATTGATTTATTATTCATTACATGTTATATATGTGTTTGGTATCCATGATTCATGTGTACATACACTGTATGGGGTCCTTGTGTTTATTAGGAGATTTCATCACTTTATTACAATGACATCTCACATCTGGGCTTAATGCAGTACTCCAGTTCACATATTTATGTTATGTAATTGGTTATACAACATAAAACTGTATATAGATTCCTTTTATATGTTCAGTTTGATTTTCCTATAGTGAGGATCTGTTCGGTGATACCTCAATCTTATGTGCTGTTGTCATGGCCTAACTACTGTGACTGTAGTGTACAGGGTTCAAGACCTGCAAAGGCTATTTATTTTGTTTCTGGCCAGGACAGTGGCTGTTGCATACAGAGTGATTAAGGACATTTAAGCAATTGTAATTGAGTTTGTGTGAGTTTGCACGAGGTTAAGCAATGCTAACCTTCTGTTAAATATGCTTACAGAGAGTTAGCATCAATATTGCTTAACCTGTGTGCATATTGCTTACCCCCGCACAAATGGGCTTAAACTTGCTTACTACTGCTTAAATATGTTTACTATCACTTACTGCTGCTTAAATATGCTTACTCTTGCTTATTACTGCTTACACCCGCTTACCACCACACTAATTTAGACAGTAATGTCAAATGGTTCTTGGGAAGGTGGTGGATTTGCAATCTGTATGGATTTATCATTCATTACACATTTTACCTTCCATTTGTATCCCTGATTCCTGTGTACATATATTCTATGGGGTACTTGTGATTATCTGCGGACTTTGCAACATTATGACACTGACACCTCACATCTGCATTTAATGCAGTACTCCAGTTCACAAATATATGTTATATAGCAGGTTATGCAACAAAAAAAAATTGGTCATAAAGTGATTTGACATGGAAAATGGAATGTACTAGAGTTGGACTCGAACCGGGAATAACTGCTTGTAAGGAGAATGTTCTGCCCACTACACTATTGCTCTACTGCTTCATTTGCATATATCTTGCTTTTATCTTTTTGTGCCATTTAAGCTGCATTAACCATAGCTAAATGATGGGCAAACCTGCACACCTATGGTTAAATTTAATCTGTTTCATAAAAAAAAAACTTTATATTTAATGTTTTAACTATTGCTCTTGTAAACTCTTGGGATGTTGCTGAGGGTTTGCGAAGACCTATGAGCAGTCTCACTCATTCTTATTCCTAACCTGCTCTTCTTGA